>NC_090924.1:803012255-803315286 GCF_040938575.1 Ambystoma mexicanum | reverse complement strand
ATTCTCCTCTGCATAAGAGCACCAACAGCAAACCCAATCTCTTGTTTCAGCCTTCTTGGCCCTTATCAGTGAGGAAAAGCAGTACATGCTAAACACAGTGCGCAACAGGACCACACATGGATTCCTTTGGCTCACTTAAGTTTCTGCAAAGGTGTGCCAGCCCCTCTACTGAGAACAAACACTGCCAAATAACAAGTTTATGGGCATTTTAGCTCACTGTATGTTGGAACCAGAAGAAGGACTCCAATTATTACGGGTAATGTTCAATGAGATCTATTTTAAATGAAAGAATCAAAACGCCTATCTAGTCCTATTGCTATGAGGGAAGTTCCAGACCTCGGAAATTAAAAGCTACATGTGCACGTTAAAGACCAAATAAAGCGCTTCCTTCTTAATCCTAACCAACTAACTGGCCCTATCACTTAAAAAAATGCCTAGTTAAGAAAGGAAAAGGGGAGGCTTTGTTCAATATCCACATCAGGGCTTCTGCTTAGCCCAGTTTATACTTGACTTGTTCTCAGTCTTCAAAGTTCTTTTTCCCACAGCAGGATATTCTTCCCAGTCTTTGTATTAAGTTATGGGTCCCATTCTATCCTTTTAACAAGGAAAACATTCTCTTGTTGTGAACATTTCTGTTACTCCAGGATGTCTTGTAAATATAAACACTTCCAACTTTGAGGAGTTGGGACTCCCCAAAGTCCAGTAATTCACAGACAGATTTTTTCTTTCACCCAAGGTATTTCACATAAGGCTGCTGTCCACCCTGCTCTGTCAGAGTTCTTTATCTTCTGTCATTTTCTCAGCCCTAATTCAACATGTTTATGTCTCTTTCTTACCCCCTTTTCATATGTTACTTGTATTATCGGATTCTTATACTCCCGTTACCTGGATAGCTTTCCCAGCCATTATTCACAATGTTCATATCTTTCTCAGTCTCCTTTCATAGGGTGTTTGCACACTCAGGTTTATCAGGCTTCCTTAACCTTGATAATGTTTACAGTCATTGTTCACAATTGTTGTATCCTTCTCAATCCCCCCTTCTTAGGGTGTTTGCATACTCAGTGCTTTTCAGGCACCCGTAACCTGGATAGCTTTCATAGCCATTACTCACAATATTTGTACCTTGTATTGGTATATTCTCCGTCAGGATTCTCAAACTCCCATAAACTTGTAGACCTTTGTAGCCTTTGCGCAATATTGTACCTGTGAGTGGTACACTCTCCTTTGGGTTTCTTGGGCTCCCACAACATCATCAGCTTTCATGGTCTTGGCTCTATCGGTTCGTACCTCCCACAGGTACACTCGTTGTCGGGTATCTCAGGCTCCCATAACCTAGTCGTCTTTCCCCATAGCTACTTGTCTCTGTAGCTACGGTCTGACTTGTGCGATGCTCAGGGACCCAGGCTTCCTGGTATGGTCTGGCCTCAGTGTCCGTCACCAACCAGTTGGCCCACAAAAGCTTCTGTGGTCATGCCACCATACGGGGCGGGTGTGTTTCCATCTCTGCTTCCCCTCCAACCTCGGCGAGGTAGAACGTCAACCTTCAGGTGTTCGGTTAGCATTTAGCTCCCCCTCCACGCTGGCACTGGTTCTGCAGCCCAACATGGTCCGGCTCCTCCAGGACATAGATTCTGCAGAGGTTCGCCTCTGTGTGGCCGTTCTCCTTTTTCCTTAGGAGTCTCCCTTCTTCTTATACACATCACAGGAACAAATAAAACAGTGCCCTTCTTCATTTACATTGGCATTCAGGTTGTGTTCAGCATGAACTCTGTCGAATATAGTTGTTACATGAAATATTAAAGTCTTTTCCGCATCCATATATGTGGAAAAGTGTTTTGGATTGGGAGTTCCACTCTGGAATGGGAGTCATTGTCACCAAGAGGGGAGTCACTGCCAGTCGGGTCCCACTTCCTCAGACCCCTAGCGAGGGTCTTGCGTAGCCTCAAAGGGGGTGGCTCCCCTCTGGGGGAAGGGCCACATTTTCCAGATTTGCCACAGTCTCTATCACAGAGGTGAACTCACCATTTGTATATCTGTCTGGTTCCACCCACCTGGCCAGTCCAGCATCTAAATCCCAGGCAAGTCTCCTGTGACTCAGATTACCAAAAGCAACTCCAGACATTTGTTTCAGCTGTGCTGGGTCTCATTAGTCAGGTGAAGATCTGCAAGATGAGCAAGAGGTCCATGTCTTGATTGCTCTGGGTAACTTAGGGATACACTGCAAGTACTCCAATTTTAGCAAAGGTTTGGGAGCCTTTCTAATGAGAATTATCACAGCCCAATAACCTGTTCTATAGGTAGGTTCCCAACCGGGAGGCTGTATACCTCATTTTAGCTCACTGGACCTTTCACGGAGGAGAAATATCAATTTTCAAATCAATCTGCTCCAACCCACCTGGGTAATCCTGCACCAAAATGCCATCAAGAAGTCTCAAGCAGAACATCAAAATAATGTGTGGCTATATTTCAGACCTTTGGAGGCTCTCATATCCGACACCGAAAGCCCAGCAAAAGATTTGAGTGTGAACTTGCCCATGAAGTGCAGACTTGCAAGCAGTCCTGCCATTCCCCGACCATATGGACCTCAGTCCTTGCACAGGCTCAAAATTCTCCATCATCCTCCAGTTCAGCAAACACTAAAGACTTAGGTCTTCCACTAATACCTGTCATGGGAATAAAAATCCAACCCCTCTCCACCAACTTTACTGGACTACTGTATACAATTCAAGGCCAATACTGGCACCATCCCATTGTAAAACACTGTATTGTGCTCGTGCGAACTTTGTGCTGAAAGCAATAACTATACATGAAATACAATGTATTGGTTCATTGGAAGATGTCCCTAACATGTTATCTCCTTCGCTACAAATGCGACTGAAAGCATTGCCAGAATCTTGGAATTCCTCTGGGTCTGGTACAGGCATTCCACATGAACAAGATCATTTTATGTGGCTTCTGGCATCGCTTCCAACCACCTATGAGGACTGCATTGTTGCAAATTCTTGCATTGGCTTTGGCTTGTGTTGTGGACAGTTTTGCGGGCTCGTATGGGGGCCTGCCTTTCACTGAAAGCAGTGGGAGGAGCAAAGGGAGGAGGTACCAAAGTATTTCCAGGTGGTTTCCTGCTAGCAATGAAGCATCAGGCAAAGCGCCCTGTGAGTATTGGCTATTTCTTAGGAAGAAATCATGAATGTAATTTCTATTGGGTTTTTAGAAGCAGGGAATGTTACCCTTTCTGGAGCTGTACTCCCATACCTTGTTGGGAGTTGTGAGCCTGCAGCATACCAACCCTTCTACACTGTGGCAGAACATCCGGTATCACAGTGGTTTGAAAAATCACTTCAACAAAAATGATCATACTCTGTGCACACTTTTAGGCATTAACATGCAAAACACATTATCTCAGTGCAATTTTTGCTTTCACATTTTATTCTTAACCAAAAACAATGACCCTTAAAGGTCTGGGTAGTATCTCTATTCAGTTTTGTTAGTGATTCAAAAAATACCCATTTTACAACAAAATGTTACATGCAGTCTCATGTTTGAAACAGTTTTCAATAAACCAAACAATATGTCCGTGTTTTCACAACTTTTTAAATCCGAAAATGTTTCTAATGTCTCTTTAACATTCTTTTTCTTGTTGATCTTTACAGTTTAGAGTCCATAATTCTCAAATGAAATCAAGGGACTATTGATCAAATAGTCTCTTTTCTTTCCGTTGATGCACAACGCGTTTCGGGCTCTCTCTTAGCCCTTCATCAGGTGCGACCAAATTCTATACTTCAATCTGATGTATCTGAAAGTTAAATATATATTTCTATTTAGACCCTCTGTTCATGTTCCATATAGCTTCACAATTTCTTTTGACTAAATAGACCAATGTACCTGTAATACTGTGGATCTCTCCCATGTGTCAGTCTCTAATACTTGTGACTTTCATTCCAGTATCGTTTATTCATCAACTCTTGTGTTTGTCTTGAGTATTACGCCTGATCTGTAAAGAATGAATATGACGTGGTTTTTCTACATGAATTTTGAATGTTTATGAGCGGGTTTGGTGCTGGGAACAGTCGCTACATCATAGCGCTGTGCCCCAGTCACCCTACCCTAGTTCAGCGATTTTCATGCTTTACTTTCATTTCGTGTCCCCGTTGTCTCACCTGACTCTGGGCACCGCTGTCGGCTACTTTCTTTGGCTTGCCGTACGTGCGAGCTCGTTGTCATCCGCTCTGCACTGACGCAAGCTGCTCGTGTTGCTGTCTCGTGCCGATCACGATTTTAATTTTAATGTTAAAGAGACATTAGAAACATTTTCGGATTTAAAAAGTTGTGAAAACACGGACATATTGTTTGGTTTATTGAAAACTGTTTCAAACACGAGACTGCATGTAACATTTTGTTGTAAAATGGGTATTTTTTGAATTACTAACAAAACTGAATAGAGATACTACCCAGACCTTTAAGGGTCATTGTTTTTGGTTAAGAATAAAATGTGAAAGCAAAAATTGCACTGAGATAATGTGTTTTGCATGTTAATGCCTAAAAGTGTGCACAGAGTATGATCATTTTTGTTGAAGTGATCTTTCAAACCACTGTGTATTCCGATTCTGTAGCCCAGAATCAAACTCTGTTTAGCACCTAAGCTTGTATTTAATTCTAATAAGTAAGCATTGGAGTACACATTAAGGTGCATAGAATTAAGGAGTGCTCCTCTACACCCAAATAGAACATCCGGTATCAGCCAGACCACCCGACCCGTAGCGAACCGGGTAGATCTTGCAACTTACCACACTACCCCAATTTGCCAGCTTTGATCAAAGCTACAAAATGCTCTGTTACACCGTCTATGGTCAGGAACAAAGATTACATACAGCCTAATATGCAAAGGTCCAGCCTCGTCTGTCTGCCGTCATCTGGCCAAGTAAGGCACAACTTCATTTGTTGACAACAAGTATTATCAAGTGCAAAAATAGGACTCAGCAGAAATTATGGTTTACAATAAGAAATAACTTGCAGATACATTGTTGTTCTCTTGTGCTAAATTCCAGCAGTGCACAAACAGACATATTACCATAAACAGCTTCTTTTCAGTTAGTGGGATTTGAACATCTGGCCACAGCTCTAATTGTTTCAGTGACAGCTGGAATTCTCTGTGGTGGCTCAAGAAGCTGGCATTGTGATGCCACAAACCAAATAACTGATTACAGTGCTGCTAATGTCATGCTGGTATGTCAGCAGTGATATCACAATTGACCTGTAATATGAAAACAATGTACAGGGTTTTGTTGACGTTTTACAGGGTCCCATGTATTATAATAACACTAATAATAATAATAATGATAATAGTAATAATACTAATAATGCTGTTAGTAGGGCATTGTGGTCTCTGTAGTCATATTAATAATAATAATAATAATAATAATAATAATAATAATAATAATAATAATAATAATAATAATAATAATAATAATGTTAGCAGGGTATTGTGGACTGTGTAATAATAATCATAATATTATTATTATTATTATTATTATTATTATTATTATTATTATTATTATTATCATGTGCTCAGGTATAGCCACACACGACCAGATCGAGCCTCACGTACATAAATGCAACGCCAAGTACATCCATCATCTACAAGGTGCAGTCCTCCCATGCTTGGCTACAGCCTCCAACTTCTCCCATCCCAGGCTTCAAGAGGGAGAGACCAGGGAATACAAGCCCTGTCTGGAGTGATACCGCACAAAGACACTCTTCCCTCTCGCCACGCTCTTTGTCGTCCTGTCCAGATGAGGATGACACAACCCAGGGACACGAATCACAAAGATGCTGCTTGGAACGAGCGCAGGAAGCAGGCAGGCAATGCTGAGATCCAGTACAGGTCAGACACCAAGCAATGCTGGACTCGGAGGATCACGAACTGGCACAACTCACAATGTATATGTGTTCTTGTGAACTAGGGTGTTTACATATAATAACATCGTCTTAAACGTGCACACATCGACAGAGACTATAAGGACATAACACCTCAGGCAACATTAGCAAACTGATTTAATTTGTCAGAGTATAATAAATACATAATCTTTTAAAATGTAACTCACTAAATAGCTGCTGATTGAATTTACTGGAAAGACTAATCAATACAAATATGTCTGACAAATCACAGTTATCACCCCTAGTGGAGCCAGGCTTGTCTTTTGGCGCCCTCATGGCACCTGTAATTGGGATTCATGTAGGAGTTTGATTGCATCTGGCACTCATAACTGCCTTAAATTATTCCAGTGGTCCTACAAGCGTAGATTCTGATGAGCATATCCATTTCCGTGACAGCACAAGTCAAACATATCCGTCAAAATCCCCAGTAATCAGCTGCAAAAGCACAATTGTGGAACATGGAAATCCGCACCTGCGTTGTTCCTGAATCGTGAAGATTCTCTGCGAATGTAGTGGAAGTTGATTACATATAGGCGTGTTGTAAACTGTTCTTAAACACGCTCAAGCTCTGAATGCAAATACATGCAAGCATGTGAATAGAAGTGTACAGCCTCATTATTCCTGTTTTCTCAGCGCTCTGGTTTCCACTCTGGTAGAATCTAATCAATGCTAAACACGATGTCAGTTAAGCTGAGGTAACTGCTTGTGACAGGAAGTCATTGCCCTCGACGTGTACTGAGCTTAAAAATACATGCCGAGTCTACCTGAAAGGGATGTCTGCTCTTGTTATATCATTGAGGTGGCTAGTGGTAACATTTTGAACTTTTCAGCTCCCTGCTCAGAGCGACTACAGACGTTTATCCTGGAATCATTAATGCAACTTTGGGGGGTGGGGAGCGGGGTCTAAAAATATTGAAGAACGCGTCTGTCACTTTTTTTCTTTCAAAACTACATCTGATTTACGTTTGTTCAGACGTATCCGGGTGAATGCACTACTTTCGTTTACCATGAAAATGTCTGCTTTGCACTTGTCGTCCACCCCCTTCACTGGCCCTTAAAATCTATCTTTGGCTCTATAGGTCATTGTCTGTGGAATGCAGTTCACAGGCTGACGTGTGAAACCCCCCTGCACCTTTCCTTCTCTCTTGCTTTGCTCCTCTGCCTCCCTTCCTTTGGTGAGGTATTGCATGTCGCCACTTGACTTATTAGTTTTGGATGTTAGGTGTCGCTTGTGACACCTAGCTATAAGCCTAAACTATTGCATTAGAGTACAGATAGGTGGAAATTGCATATTAGGCGGGGCACAATGCCTCTAGGTGTTGTTTGGTTACTTCTCCACTCATTGACTGCCCATAGCCATGCTAATCCCTATGGCTATTCCCACCCAAAACATATCGCCTGGGCATCGCTGTGAGCTCATTTTATTCAAGCCTCACCATCAGATTTTGTGTTCGAAGTTCCCGCCAGTGTTTTTTCAAAACCCACTTATGAGAGTTAATGGCACAGGGACTGATTCATGGAATTATGTGTGCCGAAAAACGGGCTTTGTGCGCCATTCTGCCCGCAAATCCCTGTTTCACAAATGGGGATTTGCGAGCAGAATGGCGCACAAAGCCCGTTTCTTGGCGCACATAATTCCATGAATCAGCCCCTTAATTGCACTTGTAAATCCGCTACTGGTGTAATAAAAATGTCTTAACCAGGTCTGGCTTCATCCACTCAATTAAAAATCACTCTCTGCATCCTTCACTGAAGTCCTTTTAAAACAAGCATTGATAGAGCCAACAGATGTGGCGGTTGTAAAGGTATTAGGCATTTGCCAGGAACTGCCATTAGATGGCAGGTACTGCCACCGTTTTGCATCTGCTACCAGTAATGGCCAGTTCAAACCACTACGGCAGTGCCTGGCAAGTGCCTCTCCCATGCCTTCACAAAAGCCCAAACTGTTGGCATTGCCAATGCTCACTACTTGTTCTGTTCCACCCTGCATCGATGCATTCTCACTTTCTCAATATAGGCAAAGCAATTCAGCCTTTAGGGAATGCTCCGGGGTTTGGAGTCTTCAAATTCCCATCCTTGAGCTTTGAAATATTTTTCTGTTGAAATGTAGTGTGTCCTAACACCACCTAAATGAATAAACAACGTAACGCAACAAATCAGATATGTAATGCAACTTAATCTGCTCTATCCAGCTCTATAGAAATAAACTGACTGTCAATGACTTTCAGTCTTTCGTCAAATATTTCTCAGAGAAACCAAATTCATCCTAAATTCTTCAGATCTCATGATGAAACACAGAATAATTCCACGGGTAATGACATGCACTGCCCAGCACGTGGAAGGCAGTTTTCCATGACCATTACGTACATTTCAGACACATACCATGTTACCTACTTCAATACATTTGTGTAAGTTGTATTTGAAAATGGCAATGGCTTTGCTAAACTCCAGCTGCTCTCACCTCTTCCTGCATACCACTGTGATGAATCAACAAGAAAGTTCCTGAAACAGCACACACATAGCATATTGAGTACTACCATTACAAATGGAGTGAGTAGGGTCACTTTTATTATTATAATTGTTATTATCATTAAGGTATTTATTGTCACGGACCTAGCTTCGGGAAGCAAAGGAGCGCTTTACAGTCTTATGGGGGACGAACATGGTGCGGGAATCAGCTAAACAAGGGAGCAGAGATGTGAGCGGGCAGGTGGTCTGTCAGCAAGCGAAACACAAGCCATCAGGGGTGGAAACAGTGGGGAGCAGATTACCCAGTCTCAGGTAGGGTGGGGAGTGACTTATGTTATTTTGGTTGTGTGATGTCTGATGTTCATCACAACACATTTTGACGACTGAGAGTTTAATGCACAAGTAACACAAGCCTCATTGACTAATGAAGTGTACAATATCTTAGGGAAACGTCCACTGTCAAGTTATTGCGTATGGTGAAGCCTTTTCCAAACCATGGTGAAGGGCATTATTGGAAGTGATACTCACCCCTGCCAAAGGCTATCAACACTTTGTGGTAAAATAAAGTATAATACAATGTGAAGTAGAACTTGATACTGAATAGGCTGGTAAACATATATTTAGAAATAGTTATTAAATACTACTTTAAATATAAGTACTTGAAATTTATTTTTGGGAACTGGTAGATTATTTTGTTTAAAAGATTAAAAGATTTCTTGACGGCTGTTGTTGAAGTCAAAATGTTTGGAATGAGGTCAAAAACAGATAGTAGTACCCGGAGGGGGCGAGATCTTGGCCTCCCAGCCAATGACGAGGCCACACGGTAAAGCCCCTGCTCAGAGCCTCCTCAGAGCCGGAGGCCATCATCGTCCCCTGCTGCATAATGAGGTAAGTGCTCACATGCACCATGCGTCCCCATCCGCCTACACACTCCTCCCTTTTCCACACATTTTGACCCATCCCATTCCCGCCCCATAAACATTACGCTTCCATGTCCCTCACTGGCGCGGGAACAGTAGTGTACCCGGTGCATCCCAATACGCAATTTGCCACCATGGAAAGGGCAAAGGGACTATGTGTGGTCTCTTCTTCCCTGACCAATGGAGGCCACCATTTATTGTATTTTTTTTTAAGTTGAGAAATTACATACAGGCCCTTTCTAAAATAAATAAATAATTAAAAAAAAACACTATTAGTATCCCAGTACAATGTGCCTGGATACTAATAGCAATATCACTCTTCAGAGAATAGGGCATTACGGGCATGGTAATGCCCAGGGCTATCGGTAAAGCCCTTTCTTGACTCAGGCTTCTACCTGGCCCGGGGCATTACCTGCCCCACCCTTCTTGGGTAATATTGCTTAGTCATTGACTGTACTTCAAACATTATGATTAGTCAAATGCGATCATTCCTGACTCCCATGTTCTAATTAAAATTGATGGCATTTGATGCATTATTTTTCATGAAGGTATGCTCCTTTCCAAAACCTTAGGTTTATAGCTTATGAGAACACAGGGTGCAGGCAACAACAAATTAAAGGAACCTTCTGTAGTCTGGGGTAAAATGTCTGTTTTACTGTTTTAATACATAAAGTTATATCATAAGTAATTTCTAGATAGCGTTTAAATCCGAAATCATTTTCGAGCCGGGTATAATGACAATTGTTATTTAAGCACATTTGCATTTCTTTGTATGCATCTTTTCATTTGTCTTGCAACTAATAAAGGTGGGTGGGGAAGAGGTGGTTGCAGCATCGCTATTTTAGAGAGGATGGCACTATGGCTATTGATAGCAATGTTATGAAAATGTTTCGGACAAGGCATTGCATAGGGATTGGGAGTTAAGTGGGGCAGGGGTTGAGCAACCTGGCTACTTGAATTCAGAGATGATTCTGTGCAATTCCTTGCTTGGGGTGCAATAGTTCAATACTCTGGTCCCATAGAAGTTGTTTTGGGTTTTTCTAGTTTCTCACCTGTAGGCCCGTTTTAGTCTTGCCAAGGAGGTTTTATTTTGTGGGGTTGGGTTGGTTCTTCAGGTTCATTCCAGTAGGTGCTTGTGGGTTTTGATAGATTCAATGTGGGTGGGTTACCATTTGGGGATGGAGCCTGACCTCTGACAGGTCTGTTTTGTTGTATTGAGATGTGGGAGGGCACTGGAGAGCTAGTGATCAAAGTCTGATGAAGGTAGGACCTTTCTGGAGATAGAGTACTGATAGTGAGTTGAGGAGGAATTTGGCTAGGTCCAGGGTGAGGATGACTTTATTTCAGAGTGGGGTAAAGGAACAGAGGCCTGACCCTGGAAGGGGGTGGGGGTGAGGGTTGCATGGAGAAGAAGATTGCAGAGTGATCTGTCCAAATTAGGGGGCGTGGAGGCAGAGTGGATATGATTTTTGAGGCATTGAAAAGCACATCAGGGGTATGGCCTGCGGTATGGGTGGGGGGTGGAATTAGTTGTGTCAGTTTGAGAGCTTCTAGGTTATCTGTGAGAGAGCGGTCATGAAGTTTGAGGGGGAATCGAACCAGATGTTGAAGTCTCCTAGTATGGTGATTGCAGGTTGTTGGTTGAAGGTAGTTGAGAGAGCATCACTGAGAGAGTCTGCAATGTTCCTGTTGTAGCCAGGTTGTCAGTATATGAGTAGAAAGGTGTGGGAGGTAGCGGGGGAGAGTTGGAATTTTACAAGTAGGGATTCATAATCTGCGCTGCTGGCCAAGATGTCGAACATGTAAGATAGCTAGAACCCCACCTCTTCTGGGTCTGTTCTGAACAATCAGGTTGTATCCTGGGGGGATGCATCTTGTGGAATGGGTTCATAGTAATCTTCAAACCAAGTCTCTGTGATGAAGAGGATGTCTCAGTTTTCGTCTGAGATAATGTCAAAGAAGATACATTTGTTTTTAGAGACCAACCTAGCATTGATGAGAATGTAAGCGAGGAGGTCGGATCTCTGAGGGGAGCATGCGCATGATAGTAGAGAGGGTTGTGGTGTGTGTTGTTGGAGATAAAGGGTGAGCTTGAAGGCCTGTGCTCGCAAAGGATTGTTGTAGGACTGAGGATGGACGGGAGAGTGGTCGAAGCAGGGGGAAGGATTGTCTGGTCAGTGGAGGGCATGGGTGGGGTATGTGGACAAATGGGGTGAGGCGAGGAATGGAGCTAGAACTAGGTTGGGAGCGGGAGGGATGATTTGGGTGCTGTTGTGAGGGGGCAAGGATTGGGGTCTGAGGTGGAGTATGGGTGATGCTAGGTGGGACATTAGGTGGCTAAGGCCATTGTCTTTTTGTGTCTTTGTGTGGCCCACAGTGTGTGGGAGAGGGCAGGGGTGTGGGGCTGTTGAGATCGGGATGCTGGCCAGCACTGCCTTTTCTGCATTTAGCAAAGTGATGTGTGCGTTGGAGAGGTGAGGGAAAGGGCGTTCGGGAGATGTGGGACGAGTTTGCAGAGGAACATTGGTAGCAGGGGTTGGGAGTGGATGGGCTGGGTAGGTGAGATGAGGGAGATGATGAGGGGTTGATGTTTTCAATTCTAGCTCCCTGGTATGCAGCTCTGGCTTGGGAGGAATGAGATCTGCATTGAGGTTGGATGGAAGGGGGAAGTGGGGTTGGACATGGTGGTAGGTGGAGCGTATAAGTCAGAGCGTTGGAGGGGTGGAAGGGGTGGTGTGTGAGGATGCGGGAGAGGGTTGGGAAATGCGAGGGAGAGGATGAGGATTGGGTGGAGTGGGTATCTGTAGGCTTTCTGGATCGCCAGTGTGCAGCTCTGATTTGGGCAGTGTGAGACATGGTGTCTATCTTGTGGGTAAGATACGCCCTGATTCAGAGCTCATGCAGGCCATAAGATGCATCTGAAATAAAAAAGGGGCAGGGGAGATGTAGCTAGATTCAAGGAGCACAGCCGGGCAAATGCCATTGAAATTTAAAAAGAACCAAGCAGGGAGAATGCACATAGATTCAGGGGAAAATAACATCGTAAAATGCTACCTAGAATTAAAAAGAACACAGTGTCAAACTGTAACATAGAATAAAAGAGCACAGCATGGCAATATGCCACCTAGAATTAAGAGAACACGGCAGTGAAAAAGCACCTGTGGGTGGGTAATGTTTCAGGATTTAAGAAAACCCCAGAGAGATGTGATGCAGTGCACTCCATACCCGTAGAGCAATAATGGCTGCACTCCCTGCCCACTAAAATAAGAAGCAGATTTTAACAAACTTAAACCCTGTTATGACAAAGAGCTAGTCTATAAAAAGCTTTTAATTCATGAAATCTCCCCCAAAAAACGTTGTTGCAAAGTACATATTTTCCACACCTACCTATAGAAATTGTTATTAGGGGCTTATTTTGAGTTAGTTGTATATATGGCAAGAAACATAGAGACTGGTAGTATTTTAGGAATTCCACTCTTTTCCGTATTTACCACTGGTGGAGGTGGTAAACTCTGATATATGTTTTCTTGTATTGCATGTTATCAATTTCCACCATGGAAAATGGACCATACAGGCGCATACAATTATTGTTTGTTTTAATTGTGGCCTTTTTTTAATTAATTAAATAGTTATGAGAAAAATGGAGGCCACCTGCTAGCACGGTCTAAACACCTTTGTTTACTGCATTGATCAAAATAACCCTGGTCACCTTCTGTACAGTAAAACATTGTTGGGAGGGGCAATTTTGAATTTGTACCTCTACCTTTTAGGTAGAGGTAAAATAGGCACAATTCAAAGAAAGCTCCATCTTGAATACTGCCAGAAGAATTTCCATGAAATACTACAAGTAGTGTCTTACCTAGTTCTGAAATTGGTGGACATTAAATCAGCAGCATTTAGCAAATACTTTTACATTTACCATTGCCACCAAACTCAAAATGACCCCCTTAAAACTCGCTACAAATGTTGCCTGATATCCTCTCTGCAACAAGATAGCCAACACAATCAATACTGTTAATACAGAGTTTACTTGAAAATGGGCACTTCCAGACCAAGACTCTTGATGCTCACATGAGTTCAAGATACTTCCCACAACCATTCATGCCTATCTCATAAACAGATTATGAGGTACTTGTCCAAATGTTGATGGTCCTGCAAAAATTATTATCAGAAGCCATGCATTATTCAATGAACAATTGGCCCTTTGTATCAACAGTTCCCTGAGAATCGGGGTATTTCCCATGCACTCATACAAGATGTGTTTCTCCTATTAATGGGCAACCTAGATATGTCCAACCCTGCAAACATTAGTTGTATCTCTTCTATGCTTTGTTTAGGAAAATGTCAGGAATGAATCACAGCAAATCAGATCTAGCAAAATGTGGATTCCTGAGATCTGTTGAACCTAAATCAACTTGGCGTTGACCTTGGTATGAGGATTGAAATGGCTGTGTCATATGTAATTGTTAACCAAAGATGTATGGTGTGCAAGGGCAGCACACGTATCTTGGTCCTTTTGGACCTCTTTGAAGCATTTAACATTATTGATCTTTCTGTATTACTCAGTCAACAAAAGACATTCACAATTTCTGGTTGTGCTGGACTTGTTTTAGTAATTTCTGTCCAACTTATCACAGACTTTTCCACTCAGTCTCCCTGAGTCCCCTCCTCATGTGATTATGGTTCACAGAGCGTTATCCAATGGGATTGCACCTTTATAAAACGCTTTGGGGAATCAGGCCCAATGTGTGTTGTCCCAGAGAGCACCATCCCCTTACCCTTTATTTTCAATGTATTTTTTGCAATCACAGCCCAGGTATTTCAATATTTTTTAATGTTGTTTTTCATTTGATGATGCGCAGATCCTACTATGCCAAGATGCCAATGCACCATCCAGCGCAAACCCCCAGTCCCCAAAAAAAACGTTACCTAATGCATGTCTAGTATGATTGATTGAATGGACAAACGTTTGTTAAAATGTAAATCTGTAAAACACGAAGTTATGATTGGTGTCCTATCTCCAGATATCTGGAAAAGTAGCATATTGGAGGTGTTAATGGGATTGACTCCCAAACCTACTGATCAGGTTCAGAACCTGGGGATGACTCTTGACAAGACTCTCATGCAGATTATGCAAGTAAATAAAACAGTACACCTATGCTTTTTTCCGAACCAAGATGGGTAAAATAAATCTTCCACTTCTTCACTTTTCCGCACCATGTAACATAGGGCAATGCATATATATCTAAACTTGACTTCTGCAATTCCATCTTTCAAAACCTGCTTTTCAATGTAATCAAAAGATTGTGGGCCTGATTCATCGAATTTTTTGCACGGTGCAAAGTGACCTTTTGCTGGGTTTGGTTTGAGGCAGAAGTCCATCAACAACTTGTTTGCATTGTTTGTGTTGGGACAGCACAATTGAACATTCTTTAAAATACAACTTGTTTTTGTGCAATAGCTTGCAAAAGCACCTGGATTTCACTCAAATCCTTGCATGAGTACCTGAATCCCATGTGAACATCATGACCTAAACCAAATCTTTGTGTGAGCTCTAAATCCAGATACAGGCTTGCCAATATCATATAAAAAGTGTTGGCATCTCAATTCACATGCATGCCTAGTCCAGATTGCCAACACATGTGTGTTATTTTAGTTTAGCTCCAAATCCCATACCTCTCCAGATAGAAGACATTGGGCATCACACGAATTAGGTGGTAGCCATTAAATGAGGCAGTAACAGTATAACTTCTGCATTTCCCGCTTGCCCAATCTCGAGTCTGGCCTGTTTACTTCCAGTTCACAGCTGGAGGTAAAGACACTGGGAAATTTTTGGCACAATTACCACCAGTTTTATTACTGCGTGATAATTGCGCTAAAAATTCCCTAGTGAGGAATAACGGTTAGCGCCCAACCCATTATCCAGTGGTAATACCGCAGACGGAGGGGCACTAGCTAGCAACAAATGTGTAAATGAAGCTTATCACTCAAAAAAGTTATTTTATGTGTGCGAGCACTCTAATGAAATGCATTTTATCCATGTCCAAGTGTAAGCCATTGTAAAGTAGTACTGCATAAAACATATGTCTGGACAGCTTTGAATTTTAACCTTCTATAAAAATCAAAAGATTTGAAAACAAATTGGGTTTGTGCTCTTATTATGTGTCTGAATTTTTATTAGCACAAAGACTAAGGCCCAGCAGGTGGTTAGCCTATTTAACCATAGGTGGTAATTCACATTACCACATGTGCTAAAATCTAAAATAAATAGTTTTTCTGTGAATTAAGTTTTCAGAAGTGCTAGGTGTGTGTGTGTGTTTTATTTGTTTTTGAAATAATTAATATGTTTTGAAGCTCAGCCAAAAGGGCTTATTAGTGGCATTGTACATATTATCTCACAAGGAGATTCAAACAGTTGGCCTGTGTGTACTAAGTCCAGTGTTTTGTTATGAGAAGCAACCCTGGTAAAACAGTGCTTAGGTAATATTCTGAAGTTAGTCTAACCAATGTAAAAAGAGATTCCCCAACAAATTACCACAGGAGGTACTACCACTTTTTACCAACCATAATGAAAATACCACAAAGTTAGGTATAATCCCAAAATATATCCCACACATCCTATACAAGAATAATATAACAATGAAGAGAAAGAAAGGTACGAACCTGAGCTTAAACAGAGAAGCCGCATATAAAATCTTAAGTTGGTTAAGGTGGAGCCAAAAGGGACCTGAGATAGAGAGAGAAAGTTCAGCATCCCACGTGGAAGTTCAAGAAGTTGATAGGAGAAGTCACAAGGGACATTTTTGGCTAATATATTAAAGAATGGTACTAGCAGTACCCTCAGGAGAAGGGAGTCATTCTACTGCCTTGTGTTAGTTTCGATTAGTGGTAGGGAGAGTTTGGGTAGTTTTGGACTGCAAACTTGTTTCATTTTAACATTAATGACAAACAAACAAGCACCTTAGTTAGTAAGATAGGCAGGGATCACAATCATAAAATCATAAAAAGTGCAGAGGACACTTACCGAAACTAAATGTCGAATAGCTAGATCCTAAAACATGTACCGTGATTTACTCTCCATAGGTCCCTCTAATTTTCATTGCTCTTTTAAGAAAATAGAATAGAGCCCATGCAACGTAAATACATCTGCTTTCAGCAAAACAAATAGGGCAGGACGGCATTGAGTGAAGGAATATTGCCTGAAAACAGGTATAGTGGTTTGACTTTGAATCACACTATCTGCCAGACAGAAGAGGATAAAATGTAATAAATGTTCCCTCTTTGCCCCACATGCTGGACAACTAGTAACCATTAAATAGCCCTGACAATTACAAGTATTAGTCCTAAGTATCAAACAGTCGAACCGAGCCCACGTAATCAGTCAACGCTCCGAAGGATAGTGGCTGAATAAAAGAGGATTTTAGCAGACCCAGGCTATACATAATAGCATACCTTCTTTTAAATTTGCAACCTGAAATTCATGTGTTTCTCTATCTTCTAGGATTCTAGATTGAAAACATTCTCCGTAAAAATTAGTTTGGACTTTATATAAAAGTTCTTCCGGGAGAAAAAGTGGAAGTAGATTTATGCTAGCTAAGCTCCCTTTAAGATATTTAAACCTGGCAATACAATTAGTTCCATAAATTTTCAGAACCTCCTTGATACAAAAGATTTGTTAGGGTGGCATTAGCATTTGACTAGATTCTGAACCAACGTAACACTTCGGTCAAGCGCCATATGTCTTCCATAAAGCCTATGCCTCATTCCTTGTGAACCGCAAAATGTGCAGCCGTGCATGGTAAACCCAAACAAATATAGAGACATTTTTTTTCAACCATCTGTAACCCCATAAACTTGCTCTGACCCCACAAACTAGCTCCATAGGTGGTTGCAGCCAATGTTTGTGTATTGGGTATAGTTAAGGCCGTCTTCTTTCATTTTAATACATTACATTCCTTCTTCTGACTTGACACAATAATTAAAATATAATCCCCTAGAATGTATGATTGGGCAGTGTATATTCTCTGCCAGTAGCCAAACATTAACTAATCCCAGGGTTTTCACAGGGGTAATGCATTTCTGTATTTGTGGCATGTTAAACCACTTGATTCCCAGATTTGCACTTGACCTGTGACAACCTAAGTTCACATAAAGAAAGGAATCCTGGATTGAGTGTTATCCCCCTCAAAGTGGATTAAGAAGAAGACGTAGGCACTTATTCCCTTGATTACCAAGAAAATAATACCAATTTAAATATTCAATGCCATTTTTCTAAATTATATTTCAGGGAAAGCAAAGGGCACTTCATTAAATGGACTCCAAATGCAAATTAAAATGATGTATTGATTCCTTTTCTATCTGAAATGCAGACTCTCATGCTTGTTTGACCATTTAGATTATTCAAGATATTGTGTTCTCCAAAATAAAAAGCCTCCCTCCTAAAACTAGCTTGTAGATTAATGTACTACATTTTCCATAGCCGAGTATTCTTGTAGCTATGCCCAAACTAGAAATCAACTATACACAATGTTTACAGCAGAATAAGCTCTAGAATAAAAGTTATACATGAATTCACCGTTTTTTTTCCCAATGTTAATACTTGTTGAAGGTGTCATAGACAATTCTTCATTGTGAATGTAACACATTAGTAAGATAATCGCAGACAGGTTGTATTTCTTTCCTCTAGACAAGCTGCCTTTATTTGTGTGGAATAATCTGTGTGACTTCCCCAGCAGCCATGGTTAGGTGAGTACAGTTAACTTGATTCATTATGTTAAATAAAACAGAATACTCAGATTAAAAAAGCTTGTTTCACGTCCTAAAATATTTGGATGGGATTGTCATGGTGAGTGGTGCTAGGTCAGGGGATGTTTCTCAAAAAGTTAAGAAAGCAAAAAAAACATTGGCTTTGGCTTAGTCTCATTCATTTTCCTGTAGAGAAAAAGTACACTGATTGAACACCCATAGTGCAAATACCGCTGGATGGATTTGTATAAATAAGAAACAACGTAGGCACAAAGCGTCACAGATATTTCCTTTGCTGGTTCAGGGTAAATCTTTCCAGTAGATTGTAAAGTATTTAATGGAGAAGGGGGTGCTCCCTGCCCCAAACAATTTTATATATCTCACATGAGTGCCTAAAAGGCTTTTCAGAAATAAAAATCAATCCGTTTTTTTTGTGCCCAATGCTATTGATTGCTGCGATAATACCTGAGTAAGCTGTAAATGAAAAGTGCTCAAGATGTTAGTTGGAAGGTGAAAAAGGAGGCAATCACATGCGACTCACAGTGGGGAAGTGAAACAGGATACCATGTGAAGTTGGGGTGTTGGGTGTGAGCTGCGGAGCCAGTTACTGGTAGAACATGTTCAGCTTGTTGGGGGATACCAGAGGAATCTGCTAAGAAGAAACTGCATGAACACGAAACAGAGAGTAGTAGGTGATAATAGGAGTCGGTTGGGAGGGAAAAAGAAATTGAGCAGCGTGTCTGGACGAGGAAAAGAAGATGGGAACACATGCTGCTGGGCTGTAATGACAAAGAATACTTTTAATTTTCAAGTGTTCTTTTCATTATTGCAGGAATCCCAACACTGCTAAATTACTGTGGGAAATGGCATAATCAGAAATTATTTCTGGGAAATGATCATGGGAATGGGGAGTGGAAAAATAACATTTTCTTTTGCCGCAATCCCAATTGGTCTTTGGGAAAAAAATATAAATGTATTTTGGGTAGTTTTGTAAGGTTTAAGCTTTAGGCAGCTGATAGTCATGCAGGTGGTGATGGTGAAGAGACAGCTTTTGAGTTGTGAGGGGAAGAGATTTTGAAGTATATTTGTGTGCTGTCTCTGTTTTGGTGGAAATGCACATTGTATCTGCAAAGGGTCTGTCCAAGGGATTCAGCAAGATGGATCAACACATTGGGATGGGTTGGATCTAAAAGGGGGCATGGAGACAAAATGTATCCAGTCAGAAAAAAGAATGAGGTGAACCAGTCGGAGATGGTACCTGATAGTGTTATCCTGTGGGATAGAATGTTGAGTAGAATGGTGTGGTCAATGGTATTGCAGGCTGCAGAGAGGTTGAGGAGTATGAGTAGTGCTGTGTGTTCTTTTTGTTCTTTTTTTGTGATGTTGTGGTCTCAGTGCACTGTCCAGACCGAAAAGCCAGATTGGAATTGATTGAATAGGTTGTGTGTGCTGATGTGTTGCTGGAGTTGGGTAGTGACTATGCATTCCCTGATTCTGGCAAGGTATGGCAGGATAGCTATGGGGCATTATTTTTCATGGTGTATGATGTCAAGAGATCATATTTTGAGTAGGGTTGAGATTTGTACAGTTTTGAGTGCAGAAGGGAAGTGGGGATAGTGCCATGTGGGAAATAGAAGTGGATCACATGGAGCCAGTGAGGAGCAAGGGTGGTGATGGATTTGAATGCAGATTTAGGTGGCCAAAAAAATGTTTTGCTTAGGTAGCAAACCTAAGGGTAAAAAGTGTCTCTGTGTCAATGGGGTGGAAAGTATCCCATGTTTTACAATGTTTGGGAGTGGGGGTGGGAGTGGAAGAGTAGAGGGGAAGGCTTGCCTGCAGTTGTGCATTTTGGAGTTGAGATAGTCCATGAGGGAGTTGCATACTGCACTGGATAGGGGAGTGGAAGGTGTGAATTGTGGTTTGGAGAGGGATTTGACAATGACAAATAGTTTCTGGGTATGTTTGGTGGTGGATTGGGGTGCTTGGAGGCAATGGGTGGCTTTGGTCTTGCATATGGCTGTTTTCTATTTGTTGCCTCAGTGTTTGAGAAATATTCTGGTGGCCGGGCGTGTGTTTTATTGTGATTTTCGGTGGGCAATGTTTTTTAGGGCTGTATTGTAATTGGTTATTTATAACACGCTTAATACCCAGAGGTTTCTAAGCATTTACCCCGAGATCAAACCTGTGTTGCTCTGCGTTGTCTTGCTTCAAAGATGAGCATGTTGCCCCTGAGCTATCCTCCCGAGACACAGGAATACGATGATGATGTTGAAATTGTTGAGGAGAGTTGAGGGATGTGCGTGTATCGGTGATGGGTGGTATGAGTGATGCTAAAGCTGTACCTGTAATGGGTTTGGTTTTCTGGCTAGTGGAAAAGGAGGATGTGTGGCAGATGGGAGGATCTTGTGTGGTAGAGTGAGCATGAAGAGGATAAAAAGTGGTCTGACCATCACACCCAGATTACATTTTTGTTGTACACATCATTTTTCTCAAACTCAAAATCTCCAGGGTGCTTCCAGCTGCGTGGTTGGGTTAGGTGAAGAGTAGATATGTGTGAGGTCAAAGGGGTGAATGGTGTGAAGATAGTCTTTTGTATGGTGTTGTTGTCTAGATGGGAACTACATGGGTTGAAGTCATCTAGGTAGATATTGATGCAGGGGGAGCTGTGGTTGTTAGTTTTGAAATCAGTACAGTTGGTCTGTAATCCAGGGCTGTGTGTTTGGGGCATTAAATGAGGTGGAAATGGTGGGGTGTGTGTGTGATGGAGGGGCAGAGGTGAAAGAGTGTTTCAAAGGATGTGTATGTATTGTGTGTGGGGTTGCTAGGTGTGAGTGGCTCTTTTTATGTGATGGTAATGTTAGCACCTTCTTTGTGTGGACAGTCTCTGTGGTGGGAAGCATGTCAGGGATTATAGGTGTGTGGTCGGGTTTGAGCCATGGCACTGTAAAGAAGAGTATATCAGAGGAGTGTGTGCTAATGAGGAGTATATTTTACAGTGACGTTAGTTGCCCTGTAGCTAAGGTGAAACCTAGCATCCATATGAAATGTGAAGTTTCTAAGTCTAATAACCTTTGAACAGATCAGTACAAATCTGTGTTTTGGTTCAAATGACATAAAGGGTCCAAGCTAAGGCATTAGATTTGAAGTTTATGTTAGCACATCTAAAGTAATATCTGGCCAGGAAGCTAGATGAGATAAAGGGACCAAACACTTAGGGAAGCATTGTGGGGCAGTTGATGCTCAGCCAGACCCATATGAAATACCCAGACACCCTTCAAAAATAGGTATTAAAACCTAGAAGATACCCACCAGTATTTATAAGGAAACTATTCCACCACTGATGGATCTGATGCAGTGTCTCAAGACAAAATGAAAGCAGGTAACAGTCATTGTATTCAAAGGAGGGAAACAATAGGTAGAAGAGAAGTTTAAATATATTGTTCCTTCTATTGTATGATAAAGAGAATGAAAAAGTAGTAACTACTGAGGTGTCCAGGAAAAAGGTGAATAATTTACCAAACATTAATATATGAAAACTCAAAGCTGGGTGTACCCATAAGGCACTGCCCCATAACCCTAAAATAAAGGCAACACAATGCAATAACGTAAGGGATGCTCTCATTCAGCTAACTCCAAATCTGCTATGGTGAGATTTGAATATGGCAATACCAATTGAGAATGTAGCTTGTCCAATGCTTCAAGGGGTAATGATGTCCCTACGGCAATGCATCCTTAAACTTAGGGACGTGATGAACACACTTAAAAAGGTCCTCCAAACTTTTATATCCTGGACTGGATAGCTGACCACAATTGTCACGTCGACATTAGCTCCATCACCCCGACTCCTTGGTCAGATCACCACCTCATTCACTTCTTTATTCCCGCCGTATCTAACACAAACAAACCTAACCCCATCCCCCCAGCACTGGCAAGATGTGTAAAAAATCTCACGAAAGATAAAATTACACCCCACCTTCACATCCTCTCCACAGACCTCAAGTCATCTGACCCGTCAGAATTAGCAGATATCTACAAGAGCACCATAAGCACCGCCATTGACGCCATTGCCCCCTTGCAGACCAAAAAAGCCAAAACTATCAAACACTCAAATACCTGGTTCTCCACTGAACTCAAAGAACTCCGCTCACAGAAAAGAAAAGCACTAAACTCCTGGCAGAAATCGCCTTCCCCAGCCACCCTATCCTCCTACAAAAAAATCACTGCCCAATACAAAAAAGCCATAATCACAGCTAAATCAGTCTCTTATAATGACAGAATTGCTAATGCAAGCTCCGAATCCAAAGAACTCTTCGCCATTTTCAACGAACTCACCACACCGGCCACCAAATCACAAGACATTGTTAAAGACCAAATCTGGTGCAACTCCATACAATCTGCCTTGTTAAATAAAATTGAACTCCTACAAACAAAAATTAACGAGCACCACAAAAACCTATCACTGCACCTCAAATCTCCCACCACCACGAGCCACATGCCCACCCCTAGCTCGGGAACCACATCCACCAAAGCCCCCACTACCCCGTTCAAATTCAGGGAAGTCACAGAACACGAAGTTATTGAGATAATGAACAAGATCAAACCATCCAATTGTAAAGGAGATCCCTGCCCCGCCAGCCTGATCAAAGACTGCACTGAAACACTCGCACCTTTCCTTAAATCATTCATTAATGCCTCTTTCAAAGCCAATACTGTCCCTGACAGTCTAAAAGAAGCCTGGGTGCGCCCGCTTCTAAAAAAAACCACCCTCGACCCTGAAGTAGCTACCAACTACAGGCCCATCACCACTGTGCCTTTCCTGCTCAAGATTCTGGATAAAATGGCCTACACACAAATCCAGGATTATCTCGAAACCAACCATATCCTAGGAAAAAGACAGTCAGGCTTCCGACCAGGTCACGGAACAGAGTCAGCCCTACTTGATCTGAAAATACAGCTTGCAGACACTATGGATAAAGGCAAACCTGCACTCCTTCTCCTACTGGATCTATCTGCCGCCTTTGACCTTGTCAACCACGATATCCTAGGCATGCACCTAAAAAATGAAGCACACTTCTCCCCGGAAGCCATTGCATGGGTGGCCTCTTTCCTAAATGGCAGACGCATGAAAGTCTTCTCAGACACTGCCTCGGCAACCCCTACCACCATCCACTGCGGCGTCCCACAAGGCTCCTGCACCGCCCCCACTCTCTACAATATATTCACCCTTCCTCTCTTCAATGACCTCGACTGTCGTAACATAGCGTACACCAACTACGCAGACGATACGCAGGTACTACTCCCTCTAACTGGTACCTACGAAGAAGATGCGACAGCATTAACCAAAATCTACACAGCCATCCAAACCTGGATGGCGGCCAACGGCCTCTGCCTAAACGGGGACAAAACCGAAATCCTCATAGTAGGGACCAATGAAATTCTCAACAAACTCCCCCCCCAATACAAATCCTTCAACATCGACAACTCCACCATCACAGTCTCCAAGACTGTTAAAACCTTAGGCGTTCACCTAGATGCCTCACTATCTATGTCTCGCCAGGTCAACGCCATAGCCTCTTCCTCGGCACTTACCACCAAGATGATAAATGCTGTCAAGCCTTTTCTCTCCGCTAAAAACTGCCTGTCCATCGCCAGAGCCACTATAGGGACAAAACTAGACTACTGTAATGCCCTGTTCCTAGGCACCTCCGCCCACAACCTAAAAAAACTCCAAATCACGCAAAACAATGCGCTCCGGGCAGCACTGTCCATTCCAAAAAGAGAACACATCTCGCAAGCAAGGAAAGATGCTCACTGGCTACCCGTGAAGGAACGCATACTCTTCAAAGCCATGACCATCACACATAGATGCCTATCCCTGGATGCCCCACCCTATCTCGCAGAAAGAATCACACCGAAAGCCTCCATCAGACCCACCAGAGCTCACCGCACCAACATGATTGATGTCCCCACGTTTCAAAGATCCAGGGCGGGAGGAACCAGCTTCCAACACCTCGCACCTAAAAACTGGAACTCCTTACCTACCTCACTAAGGAACGAAAAATCATACCATACCTTCCGTAAAAACCTCAAAACCCTCCTATTCCGCTAAAGTCTACCACATGCACTCTCATGCTTGCATTGTAACCACAGCATAGCATAACCTTTAAGCTCAATGTTTATTACCAATGTGAAATGTACTCTGTAACTCGGTTTACATCTGTAAACACACTCCTATGCTTGTGTTCATGACTAAGTCTGCTGTAACAGCGCCACGATGCCCCAGGGCAGTTCTGTGCGCTTTATAAATGCAAATAAATAAATAAAAAATAAAATAAAGTTCTTGGGAGGCCGTACAGAAGCTACATGTACTCTGGACAATTGAATTGTGGAAATGAACATGGCGAGCATTCATGATACTTCAGCAGCAGTCAAATCCATCCAAAATGGAACAACTGCAATAAAGGAAAAGAAATGATACATGGGAAGCCTCACCCCTTCTCTTGCAAGTCTAACAGAAAATCACTTATGTCGAATAAATATGATAATAAACAGCGGTAATTGAAGGTCATACTCCATCAAACCCCCACCCCAGAAATATATTACTAGTTCAGCAAATATAGCTGGGAAACTTCACATGTGACTATGTTTATGACTTCTATCCCAAAATTGGTGAGAGACTCTAGAGACTGTGGAGATTTGTTGCTAAACAAAAGTTTACAATGGCTAAGGAATGAAAAAGGATTCTGTCTGGAATTATATAATTAATGTAACATGTGGCATCCTAACTATGATTGTATACATTTAATATTTACACACCTGCTCTGGCAATGGGCTTTTGTCCATTGATCATAAAACCTTGCCACCTGGAATTTCTTAGATACAATTAAAAGATCTTCCATCAATTTTAAGCCAGAAGAATGAGGAAGTTTGTCTCGAAGTAGGATTATCACAGACTATTGAATCAGGGACTACAACAGACCCCAGTGTACAAGTCTCCCCCTTGCTAGTGGTGGAGGCAATGACCACAACTGCAGTTGATTAGTCACATGAAGCTATCATTTTAGACTTATATACTTTCACCGTCCCTGGATTTGCCAATGTTCCCTGTTTAACTAATAAGAAGACTTTTGAGTAGGCATGGCATCATGACAAACTATCTATAGTTTCTTGGAACATCACCAGTTTAAGATCCATGTTAAGCAATGAGGATTGTTTAGATTGTATGAAGGAAGCCCATATTGTATGTCTCCAGGAAACACACTCTCTTGAGCAAGATAAAATTGAGTGGTACATGTGTTATAGTGTGAGAGCAAAGAAAGGAACAAAGGACAGCCCAATGGATGTTGGCAATTTGGATTAAAATAGGATCTTGCACAATTGTAAATCTCTATTTACCAACTCACCAGACATTGAGGCAGTCATACTTAAGTTGGCAATAAATACAATTATTTTAGTAGTCAATGTATACGGTTCCTTTTTTTTATTGTGCATTTGTAATGCTCTTAAGCATCAAGTAAATTGTGTTTCAAAGCACCCTTCAAAGCAATAGGCCAGTAGTTGGAATGAACATGACCACTTTATACATGGTTCAAGACTTCCTTGAAAAATGGGAAGACCAATTCAAACACAAGAGCAAGGTAATTAATATGATTGTAGGTGACCTAAATCTTCAGACTGAACCACTGGACAATCTTAATTGGAACATAGATTACATGTAGGCCACTACCTCTAACATAATAAACCTAAGAAGGAAAATTATTTTTCTCTGGAAGTTGCACAACTACGGTTGCATCTTGGAAATAGGGCCCAAATGGCAGGCTCATGGGTGATCCACAGTGTGACCATTTTATAATGTTGGAGGTTGTGGTAATCCCCCTGATTATGTATTGTTGACTCTATGCACATGGGGTGGTGGACTTTTGAGATAACTTAGAAATAGCAGATAGTGATCATACACTCATTAGAGATATACCCCAAAATGATGGTCATTATGACTGCCTGTGTAGACTGCCTGAGTAACAAAGTTTGAGTGCAGTAACACCTGTAAGGGCCTACAATCAAAACCTTTAAACCTAGAGGAGATAACACTGAGACTGTTGCATTTCAAACAAGTCAGGGATAACCTGAATGTGGAAGACCTACACATTTGGGACTTCTAACACAAATGCATAGAGATTATTAAGCTCTATGTTACTGTACTAGAGAAATTGAAACACAAGGTAAGAGTGTAGATGGAGTAAAGCCAATTTACTTAACATCCTAAAAAAGATAGAGGGACAAATAGACAACACTGTAGAGGTGTGCATTCCATCAGGGTAATGGCACACACATTATGAAGACCTATTTCCAATCACAGAGAACAATGATCTATGAAAAGAAGACTCCAATCTGATTAAATCGCACTAGGCCCAAAACATTCATTGCTAGTTTTGTCAAGAGGGAGATATGCAATTCTATAATGCCAGAGTCATCACACAAGGCCCAGGGCCATGATCATGTGACGGGGGAAATGTTAAAGATGAGCTGGCAATCTGGGCACCGTTTGTAACTAACGTTTTTAGCGCTATACTTGCGAGTTGAATTGTCCCAGATACACAGCATCAAAACAAAATAGTACGTATATATAAAAGGGCAAAACACGTGTTGAAACAAACAATCGCCCAATCTCTTTAATCATCATATTATGTAAAATTGTTGGCAGGTCAATGTATTCACATTTAGAAGAATGGATCCTAATTAGTGAAGTCATATCCCATTTTCAAGCAGGGCCTTTACACAATAGACCACAGATTCAGATTGTATCTACTCCTACTAAAATATGTTAATTTGAAGAGAATTTATCTCTATATGGATTTTGTAGACATGAAGGAGGCCTTTGATGGGGTTCTGCTGAATAAATTGTGGTTAACACTACAACGGTAAGATGGTGTACTAAGGGGAAAGGTACCCCTAGCGTTAAAGTTGGAAGGCAGTAAGACAGAGGTGCACTATGACGCATGCTTGTTTATATAAATGATGTAGCCACTGCCATCGACATTTTGGAAGCCGACACTTCAGTGTTGTGTAATGACAAGATTGGCGGAAGTACCAGCTCTAATCTAAAATAAAAATACCCAAATTGGTCTCCGCAACAAACTTAAGCTTGTTGCGGACATGTGTAAAGCAAAGGGTCTGGAGACCAGGTATGATGCAACCACGGACATGGCTTGCCAATGGAATAGTATGAAAAAAGACTATCTTCATAGAGATTAATGGCAAATCAGGTTAATAAAAGTGACCTAGTTATGACTAAATATGGTGCCATGATAGCCAGTTCTGCACAGACATGACAAGCATCGCTATATGGCATTTAACTTTGGGGGCAAAGTAGCACCTCTTGTTTGATGGCATACTTAGTAAGTATGTTTTTGAAAGGATTTGTGGGCCTTCCCAGATCAATCCCTGAGAGACCTACATAGCGAACCATGATGGACTGAATTTGGCGAGTTGGTCAAAATGAAACCAGTCCAGGAATGGATTAACCCCTTAAGTGTTAAGGGCGAGTATGGTTGTCCTGAATTCCCATAAGGAATCTTTGTAGGCTCTGTCCAATCCCTGACATGATAAGCCTTGGTCATGTCCCAATCTGGAAAAATATAAAGATGCAATGTGTGATGTTTGGAGGATTGATGGGGGTACCACATTACAATGGTTCAAAGCTTTTTAAATAACACCTGTGAGATAGGCCTAGCAGATGTTTGATTGAATCCTGATAACATACAGAAAACACAAACCAGCATGTAAAGGCAGCCTTCCAAACATGGATTCAGGAACAGCGAAAGCCGGAAGACTCCAACAGCAGACTTAAGGGATAGTATAAAGAAATAAAACCTACAGCATTTTTTGAGAATTACCAATAACCCTGAGGTACTGTACACTGTCTCATGTTTTCTAAATAATGCATGGAAATGCAGGAAATCCTTAATGGAAGTCCAAAACCTGTGACATTGTAAAGTATAACTTATGAAGGACTAAAGAAATTGCTACCTTGATGAAGATGGATTGTTAGATGAATTATTTATCATGACCTTAACTAAGTAAGTGATTATAATGCTCAGATATAGTGGTTATGCTATTGCTATGTTTTACATGTTTTGAATTGGTTTTCTTAAAGGAAAAATGTACTGTTTTTGCTCAAATGCACAGCGAAACCACCAGAGGAATCTTAGCCCAATGAGAAACAAGTTACCACAAAGTGATTAAAGGAAATCATGTGTTGGGTTGGTGTAATTCCATTCTGCACTATTTGTTTTTCTATAATTTGGCTGAGAAGGGGGGGTGCCTCTACCCAAAAAGTTAGTTATACCTCCCATGATGTGTTGCTGAAACCCAAGGCTTTTCATTATGAAGACCGAGATGCAGGTCGAGATGCATTTTTGAGAAACTGCCCTAATATGATATCAGAGGAGTGAGTAGGGAGGCTTAGAGACTGGGGAGCAGGCGGGTAGGATTGGAGGATGTGGAGGATTTGTGAATGTTTGAGGTTTGGGGACAGTGTATATTTTTTCAAGATCAAGTTCTGAATCTTGATTTGTTTTGCCTGGCAAAAGGAAACAGTACATGCTTTACCAATATAAAATATTGAGATGTGGATAGCCCAGTAAATGCTTATTGGGTAAAGGAGTATTTTAAGTTTATTTAAGAGGCAATCTGTGTTCATTTAATGAAGGAAATACCACGATTGCTTCCTAAATTAATCTTGAATGTATGGGATTGTAGTATAAGGGGGTATTATTTTTGGGTGGTCTGGAATTTTCTTTAGAAGCTTTAATTTGCTTAATGACTTTAAAATGAAAGTGTGCAACAGATGCTTGACAGGTGTCAATGTTAACAATAGACTTTGTTTTGATTGGATAGGCGTGTCACGTGAATTTGCAGTGAAGATCTCAATTTCTCAGAGTTTGACTCAGAGTGATTTCATAGAGATAGAACAACGAGTGATTTTGCCTACATTTCTCTCTGTGCTGTATTGCCAGAGGAAAAATACTGTCTGTTGAGTATAGCCTCAGAGTAGAATATTCTTTCGTTCCTTTTTTTTCATTTCTTCAATTTGCAGTGAATCAAGTTTCTGTTTTTTTATGAATACCTAATTTTTGGTGGGGCATATATACTTCACAGAAAAACACATTTAGGGCCTAATTCACAGGTTTTGCCATTATAAAACACTTCCATGAATTAGGCCCTTAATGTTATTGGTCAAAACAGCTTGATTGAGCTTCAAATCAAACAATCTTTCCTCACTGACTATTTTAAACCCTACCACCCCCATCTCTCCATAATGGGCAATACTGAGATGTGGATATCCTTCACAAAATGTAGACACTCCACACTGACTCTCCAAATTTCTCTTTCTCCCATCAAATGCACCCTCTTTACCCTCAGGCATTGACCTCATGACACTACCATGTTCTTCATCCTTTGCCTTTATGGCAACCATGAGAACCTCCCCATTGAACCAGCCATTTTCTGCATATGGGATTTCAAACGGCAAACATCTCCAATGCGCAATGGCATGAGCTCGAACCATCCTCTTTGAATGCTTCCTTCTGGTTGACATTTTCAACCATCGGATACACAATATCAACCTCTTGACATCCTTTTTTCAAACTGATAATATGCTACTCTGTATCTCACCCTCCTCACACTACTCTTAAGAGTTGTACTTAGATTGCCCTAAATTCTCTAACAATATACAGGTAAGAAGGCTTATCAAGCACTAGTAGCCTATTTATTTAACACAACTTATTTTTAATTGGGCCATTGAGAAACTCCTGTTAAATCAAGCATTTTACAACTTCTGATGTGCAGCTTTTCCTCTTTGTAGCTTTCGTCCACTCAAAAACACCTGTAATTTATTGTGGACAACTCACTTTTTCCAGTGTACTTTTACATAGATTTTGAATTTCTTTCGTATGTGTTCTGCTTTATTACACATGGCACTCTTTATTGTGATTTACACAGTGTAATCTTCAATGAGTGTGGGTGACCATTAAAGTATGGCGTCAGATGGGATTCTGCTTGTCCAACATTCTTGGCAAGTCTGATTTGACTTTCCAAACATATGAGCAATCTCGCATATCCATATGCAACTTTCCATTGTGTTTGCTTCCTGGTGTTTCGGCTACTACTCACACAGCAGACAAGAGAACACATTTATTTTATATTTTAATTTTTGTAACGCGCCACATGCCCGTAGGCCTCAGGGCGCACACAAAGACGAAACAAGAACAAACAAACATAAAAAGCAGAAGAGGAGGGAAGAATCATAACAAGTTATTCCAGGTTAAAAAAGTGAGTTTTTATGGCGTGTTTGAACACAGTATAGCTCTGGATCTGCCATATCCGAGCTGGTAATGTATTCCACAGAAGGGGACCCTGAGCATTAAGAGTATAGTACATGATGTGAAATAAATACCAGTATTGCTTAAGGACCTAATTAGATACAAAAGATATTTGCAAGGTATTTTGAGAAATGAAATGCAAAATAATGTGTACTTTCTCCAGGAAATGTACATTGAACTCAAAAAAGGAAAAAGTAATAATAATAACTAACCTATTCAATGTGGAAATTTTCTTCAGCTAATTCCTTCCTTCTCTCCTCCCGGGATCTTCCGGCCGTGTTACTACATTTGATAATGACCACCTTGTGGTGGGCGAGGATGGGCACCAAGCTACAAGGTATGCCTTTGAGGTTTGATGGATTATATCAGGTAACTCTGTGAATAACCAGGTCATTCATGACTAACTAACCTAATCCATTTCTACATTTTCTTCAGTGTATGCCTTCCTTCTCAGCTCTGGGATCTTCGGGTTGTTACAACATTTGTTAAAATGCTTCTAGTGGAGAGACAGGGTGCCTCAGCTACTAAGTAATTTAGCTGTTTTATGAAGTATTATATATGGCTACTGTGTGAATAGATTGATCTATGCTCATATGTAGGTACTTTATGGCAAGGCAAGTTCTATATGAGAGTTCTCGCTCGGTTAGTATACATCAATCAGAATCTATGCCTTGTATACTTTTAAATGTATACTTTGAAATGCATCTTCACTCTTCTGTTTTTGCAACATGCAGAGTGAATGGCCACCTGACCAGCAAATCAATTTAACAATTGCGATGTTCAACCTTTTTTAAAGGTCCATGAACACTGTCAACTGTATTAATTTTATATAGTGAAGTGAAACTACCTATAATAATAGTCATGATTCCAAACAATTACGTTCTGCCTAGAAAGGATACTTAACTCTATCTGGTTCAAAATATGCCTCCTTTAAGGAACGTTTCTATAGATAATTAACAACCAAATTATGCATTCTTGGCCCATTTAAGCCATAGAATTGACTATTTGTAGTGGACATGGGGATAGTTTTTTTCATATCAACAGTTGCTTTAAAATGTCTCAGAGACAGATTAGACATGACTATGGATTCCTACATGTAGCAGTGAAACTCCCCCTAGAAAGACACTTCAGAACCATGCTTGCATGAATCTGGTAGGTACATTTCTATAGATAATTAATCAGTCAACAATCATTATTGTGCAACCTTGCTCCACTTCAGCCATTGAAATTGATCTATTCTAGTGGGAATGGTGATCGAAATGTTTTCACATCACCAGATTTTTTTTTTACTAGCTTCCATGGAATCTATTTGATCACTGCACCACCCATAACTGCGTGGACAAAAATGTTAATGCCAATTACGGCGCAGGACAATGATAAGATAGATCCCTTTGTCCACATCTCCCGGCCCATATTCCCCTTCCTGGCCCACCCACCCCACTTACCTTTACACCCCGCTTTTCCTGCAGCATCCGTTCCTCCTGCTAATGTGGATCAAGGCTGACGCTGCAGGGTGCTTTTCTTTTTTTTCACATTCTTTTTTATTTTCTTGTCCCCCGCAACCCCTGACTCCCATTACTGTGCCCAAGGAGAGCGTGGGACACATCCACAACTCCTGCTCTGTTTGCACACAGTGATGTGAGTGGTATGTTGTGCACCCCCAAAGTCGCAGTGATTGCGGGGGTGCACAAAAGAGGGTGACATTTCGTTAAATTTCCCTTCCAGGGAGTGAAAACGTGTGCTGTTTTGTAGACTCAATTTAAACACTGAGCACAACGGGATCCGGTAGAGCAGCAGCTGACACTGAGAGTACACAGAGGTTAATATCCAGACAGTGACTACTTCCACTAAATGTGCCTGACTAGCCTAACTACAAAAACAGACACCTTGTGCATGTATGATAATACTATAAGTACCAGGCTTATCATACACTGACCTATCATTCTCTCTCTCTCTGTCACTCATTCTCTCTCTCTCTCTCTCTCTCTCTCTCTTTCTCTCTCTCTGTCTCTCACTCTAGGTCCTGTAGGAATTTTTTGGTAACTCTGCTTACCTTCACCAGGTTGCTACCGCCACCTGCAAGCGGGTGCAACATTGTGCCAATCCTTTGTTTGCTAAAGCATACATCTAAACCTAGGGAAGTAGCATCCTCTTATTTTCTTTTGTTTGGTTGCTCTCTGGTTACAATTTCCAGACATATTGTAGGGCTGGCACACTAATTCTACCACTGACGTTTGCAAGCAAAAGTATAACGCAATGTATCAAGTTGAATGTGAAATTTGCAATCATTGGAACAAGAAAACCACAAACTGTCATTTCACATCTTACACTGGAAAGAAAACACTCTGTATTTTTTTAACAGGCGAAGAAGAACACACTTCAAAGCCTGCACTCCCACAACAGAATCTTCTTTTCACTCTTAGCGAATTTACTTACATATCAGAATTTTTTGTATGATAGAAAGTTATAATTCTGAGATTAACAGTCTGGTACATTTATATGGTACTCTGTCAAAATAATCATATGAGAAAGCGGAAGGGGACATATAGCACTGCGAAGGGTAGTAGCCTGATTTGCATGAAATCAAAACAGATTCTTATATTCAACATCCACACATGCCCAGTGAACACTGGAGTATCCCAAGGTGCCTTCCTCTCACCATTTCTCTTCAACATGTACATGTCCCCTCTGACCGGGATCATGACCACACACCCTCACCTGCTATAACCATGCTGATGACACACAAATTATCTTGAGAATTCCTAAATCGACCTCGGACCCTCGCCCTGACCGAGTGTCACGACCCGTGACCCAAAACCTCTAATTGTCTGTTAGGCATGGCATGGCATGTGAATGGTCACATGCCAGGTAGAGTTAGGACTCAGGGTTCACTTGGGGTCCCAAGGGCCTTGCATTATCATCATGGACTCTCCTGGAGTCAGTCCTGGCACCTTTGGGACATTGTCTTGAAGGGACTACTTTTTCTGTTAAGGCCTGCAGCCAACATGGAGGCACCCACACATTCTAGTTCCTAAGAACCAGACTGTGCGGTGCAGTGTTTTAGGGTGTGGTAGCCCGAACTACTTTACCTGGACTACTTTACAGAGGGCTATATAAACCACACCCAAGCTACAGAACGTGCTTTGCGTTATTCTGCAGCAGCAGCGTGAAGCTCATCGTGTTTAGAGACCAGCACCCGGCAATCCTTGAACAGCGGACCTGCAGAGGAGACCACAGAACATCATTAGCAGTCTCTGCTTACCTGCAACTTTCCATCCATCGATTCCTGCTGCTCGCGGTCTTCCATCCAGTCGGCAGCATCATCAGGACACCACGCACACACCGGAACGAAGCACCTGGAGGGAGAGAGAAAGAAGGACAACGTTAAAACAGGTTACTCAAGGCATTCACGGCAGTAATCACGAAATCCTCACCTGGCTGGTCATTTCTTGGCCGGTTCTGCTCCGGAAATCTTCACACGCCCAGAAAGACCATTGCGACCTGAAAAGGAATAAAGAATACAGGTTATCAAGAAAAGACATTAACGTGCCGCACTTTGCGCTTAACCTACCATCCATTATACGCTCCTGTGTCCATCATCCTGGCAGGAGCCTGATCCAAGTAGCGCACCCACTGAACCTCTGTGCACCTAGGGGAGAATAAATAAAGAAAATACATTAATAGCAAGAAAGGAAAGCAAGGACATTTTAAGACTGCTATAACCAGACTTACCGCCTTAAAGACACTTGAATGGGTTAGCGCCAGTGAAGTTAACTCGGTCGCTCCAACCCGCAGAAAACTATGTGCCCCTGCACAGAAGGCAGGATGTAGAGCACGCCAGACATCACAACAAGGTGAGGAGTGGGCCATCAGGTCGAGTCCAGGGGGCTGGTGGGAGGAAATAAAATCTGTTCCTAAATCCAGTCCTCCTGTGTTTTCAGGTCCGACTGCCATAGAAGGCATGGTCCGGAATCGGGAAGGGTCCAGGATCAATCCGGCAACCAGGGCATAAGGGCGTCTCTGTGGATACCAGGTGAGCGTAACACCGACGAGCATGCCTCACTGACATTGATGGATGATGACTAACCATCTTATTCTGAAAACATAGATCTATTCCCCCACCAACTCTCTGGCCACCCTCACTCAGCCCTCTCCCCGCCCACCACCACTGTAAAAAACCTTGTATGCATAATGGGCTCTGTCTCAACACATCAATAATGCATCAAAATCCTGTAATTTCTGTAATTTCCACCTTAGACATCTGAAGTGCATCTTAGCTTATCCTACCTACCCCAATAGACTGGCTGCAATTATGTTCATTGTCATGTCCAGACTTCACTATGCAAACTCCCTTTACCTGGGTGAACCAGCCTACTGACTAAATAAACTCCTAAGAGTCCAACACTCGTCTGCCAGATTTCTCCTTGCACTAGGATGAAGAGATCACATCTCACCTGCTCTCTGCACCTTACATTTGCTTCTAATTGGATGTAGGGCAACCTTAAAAATCTTGTGTATTACTCACCAATCGGTTCACAAAGCAGGCCCCAATTACCGACAAGAAAAGATTATGCCTTACCACCCTACCTGCACCATAAGGTCAAGCATGGCCCTCATTCTTGTTGAATCTGTCTCCAATTCAGCCAGGATCAGAGGGTCTGCCTACACAACCCTGTTGCCAACTTTGTGGAACTAACTGCCTCCCACATTAGACTACAGTGTCAGGCCAGGAGATATCAACCTCCAACTATCTGGAACCATCCATGACGGAGTTGGATCATTGCCTTTCTCCACCAGGTATACAGTAGGCTTTGAGGCCAAGATAACAGGGTCTCCCTCCATTCCAAACAGACACTCAAACACAAAAATATGCTAAATATCTCCTCTGTACCAATAAACAATAGAATGCAGCTATATCCCTAGATTAATTTGGCCATCTGCACACATAAATATACACCTCCATGATCACCTCAACAGTCTTTAGAACGCAGCTATACCCCATGAAAATTGGCCTAGCTGCACACGAAATCCCATTCACAACCTCCAACACAGTCAGAATGAAGCTACCCAAGTCCAATTGGTCTCGCTACACACATTCTACTGATGTCACACAACCACTGCACCACGGCTAGCACTAGAATGTAGCTAAACACCACTTATTCCGCCCTGGCTGCACACATACTGGGTACACACAAGTACTATTTACTACACTACTCTCTCCACTGACCTGCAATATAGTCCCGGAGGGCATTCAACCCACAACAATTTGGAATCATAATAATGGTAAAAAGGTGCTATACAAATAACCAAAAACATAACATAACAGACCCTCCAGCTTATAGCGATTTTGCGATCCTGCAAAATGCTGCGAAAACGGCCGTTTTGCACAAAATGCTGCAAATACGGCTGTTTTGATCAAAAACTGTTGTTTTTGCACAAAAAAAGCAAAAACGACAATACAAATAAAAAAAATCCTCAGGGTGCCAGATTCTCAAAACTTAACAATGCAAGAAATTAAATGCACAAACACATCTTATCACTTGCGCACAAAAAAAGAGCAGCCCAATCCATAAGGCACACTCGAATTTGCACATTTTATTAAAATCTTCCCATTCAGGTGTCCCTTGTGGATTTTATATGCGCGCCCATTCAGATGGCCTTTTTCACCTCCTTGAGTAAATCAGGGGGGTGTTTCTGTCAATTTATCCTAAATTTCCACGCAAGATGCACTTTTAAATGTGCAGAAATTGAAGGGAACCCTATGCGCACGGGAGGTGGGGGTACCACTGCATGAGGGGGCCTCATTACAAGTCCGACGGTAGCCATGCTGGTAAAAACGGCACGGCTGCCGCCGGAGTCATTTTTTTTCTGGCGGTCCTTACTGCCATGAACTGGAAAAAATAACATTTCCATTCCCATCGAGTCCCATTGGACTCGAGGCGAATGGGGAGGACGGATGCAACCGCACTGTGTGCAACAGTGCCGGTGCATCCGTCAAGGTCTGCAAGCAGGTGCCGTTCCGCCCGCCAGGTCAGACCTGGCAGGCTGAAAGGCACCCGCTAGAAGAACTCGTAGTTTGCCGGGACACAAACAACGGTAGCGGCAAGCTTACCAGTACCATTGTGTCCGGACTGGGAACCTCATAATGACGCCCAGGGTCTTTCTTTACCCTGTCATGCATTTTTTTTAGGTATGAACCGCTGCTATGTCGCTTGCATTTCTGTTCCTCAAACAGGATAGAAATGTGTTTTTTGGGTTGCATTTTACAGTGGACACGCTGGGAGCTTGCAGAACACTGTCGGGAGTGCGCTTCTATTCAGGGTACTACCCATTTTGACCGCCAAAAATCGATCGATTGGTACAATTTGACCTATTTTGCCAGTACCATTTGATTAATTTTTATAAATACTGAACATGTGGAGCGGGGCTTACAGGGGTGTCACCCGCTCCCTATGTTCAGTATTTTGGCCTTGGGGTTTGCAGGGGTCCTCCACTTCCTCAAAATTGGAGGTGGGGTCTGAAAACAAAAACTAAAAAAACCTAAAAAGGGACCCTGCAGCGTCGGATCCATCCTGCGTTAGAGGGACTGATTTGACACTGCAGGGTTGGAGGGGAAGCGGCAGCGACCAAGCAGTTAAGTAGGGGAGGGGTGGGTTGGTGGTGAAAGGTACATTTTGGGTTGTTTGGCTGAAGTGCAAATCTATTCATGGCAAAATTGACTACTGTCAATTCCGCCGCAAATAATTACATTTCGGTCAAACAACCCAGAACCCTATTCAAGGCAGCTGGCCAGTGCACAATTTGCACTCAAGCTCATCCCAGTGGAAATGTGCAGGCCACCTTTGAGAATAAGGTGAACTGCTCATTTCCAAAAATGGCTTATCTAAAAATAGCATATCGTAGGCTTAAATGTCCCATTTTTGAGGATAATGGTCAGAATCGACATTTTAAAAAAATGGTCACACTATGAAAGGGAAAGGAGAGACAGGAAGAGTGATGGGTGAGATCTGACGTGATAGGTAAGAATTCAGAGGGAGAGCAGTGGGTCAGAGGAGGAAGCGGTGCACAAGAGAGCAGAGGAAGCAGTGATGTGGTTGGCCAGAAATCTGAGAGCGAGCGGAGGTACAGAAAGTAGAGGGAGAGTGTGGTCAGGGGGGAGCAGTGAGCCAGAAAGCAGAGAGGATGCGGTTGGCCGGAAAGAGGCAGTGAGCTGTAGATTGGGAAAAAATGAGTGAAGAGTGCGATAGAATGGGAGAAAGGATGCAAGGTGCAGAAGCAGCAAAAAAGAATGAAGGACTGTATTTTGCGGGAGGAATTGTAGAGTGTAAGGTGTGTGTTGGGAGTATGATTTGGCAGGGGAGTACAAATTATGACTTGACAGTGTGACATAGCACGTTAGTATTTGTATGACAGAGTGAGAGGTTCAGGAATGCAATTTGTAATGGGGAGTTGGTGAGCTGTGTGATGTGTGTTGGTGAGAGAGGTGTGTGGGTGTTTAGGGGATTGGAGAACATAGAAGGGGAAACGTTTCATCATTTCAACTGATAATGATCAATTTAGTTAATACTATTAAATAGCCATGCACAATAAAAAAAAAATGTGGCCAAAACAAAAACTGTTCTGCCAAGCCAGAGACAACCGAGATTCTTCTTATTAAATTAATACAAAAGATACATAATAGTGACACCCTGACTCTCTTGTTGCCTTGCATTCTGCCTCTTTCCTACAATGTGGCAATCTTACACCCTCCAGAAAATACAAAATGTCCCGTAAAAATGCTGCAATAAATAAAGGATTGTGCCGCAAAATTTACCATTTCATGCCGCAAAATTTGCCATTTCATGCCACAATATCCTGGAAGGTCGGACATAACATAACATAACATATAGGTTTGTGATAAAAGGGTCATCTACTTGTATCAATAAGTGCATAATGCAAAATATGCTTGGTGTTAATTTAATTCTTCATAACACTCACCGTAACATATTTATCACACTGAAGCACATTGTACTGATTTGGATGACTGATCCCCAGGCTTCCGATTTGAGGATACAATGTCTGTGACTGCAGTCTAACGGCTGTCCTGCAATCATGTTTCCTTGCCCCTGGTAGGATTTCGGTAGAGTCTCAGATTAAGGATGGCTGTGCACATGCTCAGTTCCATGTGCACAGACATTGTATAAGAATGATATCTTCACTGTTAACAAGAGATAATGGAGGATGAAGTCCAAATTCTCTCAAGGTCGAGCCCCTACAGATGATTTTCAATACAATTCGCATTAGCACTCACAATTGACTTTACTGGTTAGTTCACAGGTGAATTTAACTCAAAAACATAAAGATGGACACAAAATAAACTACTATATGAAATTGGCCTTCGCCTTGGTAACTACCATATTACCAAATTCGCTCACTGTTATGACAGCATCTCTGTAATTACCATTCGACCAGACTGACATTACTGCATATACCCTTTGGGAACTGCCAGTGTCTTCCCCATGATGTATACCATGCCTGAAAACACCTTTTCTGTATATACACATGTGCAATCCCTACCTGTATGTATTCTATATATACCTGTATGCAAGCAAGTGTCGCATATACCTGTACATTTTGCGCCCTGCCACCCCAGGGAATAATGTATATACACCTGTGTAATCTCTATTTGTATGTAATCTGTATATTACTGTGTGTATATGTACTATTTGTATGTAAATCTGTATATTACTGTGTACAACTAAGCTTTGCATATGCTTGTAACTACTGCGCCCTGTTACCCTAGGGTATGATGCGCATTATAAATGATAAACAAACAAATAATCATAATGCACAACTTGCCCCAGACAGGAGAGTGCATGCAAAGAAGGTGCTTTTGGAAGCGAGGAAGAACAATGAGGGAAGTTGACTAGTAAGTGAGAAGGCACAGGATTTGTGAGGGGTTCCTGGAGCAGACTGGTATTGCGTGGTCTTGGAGTGGGGCAGGAAAATAGGGGAGGATGTGAAGACGACCGGACAAGATGGAGGAGGCAGGCAGAGATAGAGAAGCAAAGATGGAAGGTAGAGGACTGGGAAGTTGACACAGATGAGTAACATCACAATGCAGAAAATCAGAGGGTTTTACCAATTTTCACCCACAATGTGAGGTAACAGGGTACTAATTATCAATATTACCACAATGTGTAATTTATTAAAGTGTTTGTGCCTGAGTATGTCTTGATGATCTTTAATATGTACAAGAGTCTAATATTAGCCAAATTAACCTGTGCAGCGTTTCTTTTTCTTAGTTTGTTTATTCAAAAGCAAAAAACACTACAGCAACTAGATATCTTTTTTAGGCTAGATCATATTTGCATCTGCTAGCTTTCAAGACCAGATGGGTCTCTTCCTTACGGATGAAGACACAAATGAGTTTTGCCTAATAAAGGTCTCACCTCTAAAAGGTCCTCTATTTTTTCTAAACTCATACGTGATTTTGCATTTCAAGATCTCTTTTAATCATGTCCAATGTGAATTAGTTAATAGATTGCTTTTATGGGGATGTCCGGCACATACACTACCCCCTCCTAAGAAATACCCTATAAGGCATGGGTGCACTACATACGGCCCGAGGGCCAGTTGTGGCCCGCCATGCCATTTTGTCAGGCCCGCGAGGCAAAAACACTTTCCTAATGGAGGGCGGCCCGCAAGCAGCATCGGCGCCCTCCATTACGAACGTCTTTGTTATCTTCTGGGCCGGACAATACACTGGCCCTCATTGGCTCAGCACACATGCACCACGTCGTTCCTACGAGCCACGTAGTGCGTGTGTGCTGCACCAATGGAGTGCCAGCACTACGGCTGGCGTGGTCCATAAGGATTGATGCCGGAAGACAGTTCAGCCTTGCCATGCCAGCCATAGTACGACTCCAGTTACCTCACCAGTGTTCCAGCTTACCTGCCTTCCAGCACGTCTCCGCTAAGTGGTCTGTTTGTTTGTGTTTGTGTGTCGGGTCTGTTTTGCTGTATGTTTGTGTTGTGTATATTGAGATGGGAGGGTGGGGGGCGTCGGGTGTGCATGAATGTTTGTTTTTGTATGTTTTTTTTGTGTATGTTGAGATGCAGGGATGGGGGGGTGTTGGATGTGCATGAATGTTTGTTTTTGAATGTTTGTGTTGTGTATGTTGAGATGGGGGTGGGGGGTGTCGGGTGGGCATGAATGTTTGTTTTTGTATGTTTGTTTTGAGTATGTTGAGATGTGGGGGTGGGGGGGTGGCGGATGTTCATGAATTTTTGTTTTTGAATGGTTGTGTTGTGTATGTTGAGATGCAGGGGTATGGGGGGTCGGATGTGCATGAATGTTTGTTTTTGAATGTTTGTTTTGTGTATGCTGAGATGCGGGTGTGGGGGGGTGTCGGGTGTGCATGAATGTTTGTTTTTGAATGTTTGTGTTGTGTATGTTGAGATGCAGGGGTGGGGGGTGTCAGATCTGCATGAATGTTTGTTTTTGAATGATTGTGTTGTGTATGTTGAGATGTGGGGGTGGGGGGTGTTGGGTGTGCATGAATGTTTGTTTTTGAATGTTTGTGTTGTGTATGTTGAGATGCGGGGGTGAGGGGTGTCGGATGTGCATGAATGTTTGTTTTTGTATGTTTGTGCAGTGTTTGTTGAGATGCTGGGGTGGCGGGGTGGCGGGTGTTCATGAATGTTTGTTTTGGAGTGTAAGTGCAGTGTATGTTGAGATGCAGGGTCTGTATGTGTGCATGCTTGCTGGTTTGTATGCTGATTTGGGGGGTGGGGGGTTCTGGTCTGTAGGGTGCATGCTTGAGAGTGTGTGTGCTGAGTTGGGGGGTGGGGTTTGGGTCTGCATGGGTGCATGCTTGAGAGTGTGTGTGCTGAGTTGGTGGGTGGGGGGTTTGGGTCTGCATGGGTGCATGCTTGAGAGTTTGTGTGCTGAGTTGGGGGGTGGGGGTTTTGGTTCTGTATGGGTGCATGTTTGAGTGTGTGTGCTGAGTTGGGGGGTGTGGGGGTTGGGTCTGTATGGGTGCATGCTTGAGAGTTTGTGTGCTGAGTTGAGGGGTGGGGGGTTCGGGTCTGTATGGGTGCATGTTTGAGAGTGTGCTGATACGGGGGTGAGGGGTTCGGGTCTGTATGGGTGCATGTTTGAGAGTGTGCTGATTTGGGGGGCGGGGGTTTGGGTTTGTATGGGTGCATGCTTGAGAGTTTGTGTGCTGAGTTGGGGGGTGGGGGGTTCAGGTCTGTATGGGTGCATGTTTGAGAGTGTGCTGATTTGGGGGGTGGGGGGTTCCGGTCTGTATGGGTGCATGTTTGAGAGTGTGCTGATTTGGGGGGTGGGGGGTTCGGGTCTGTATGGGTGCATGTTTGAGTGTGTGTGCTGAGTTGGGGGTTGGGGTTTGGGTCTGTATGGGTGCATGCTTGAGAGTGTGTGTGCTGAGTTGGGGGGTGGGGGGATTGGGTCTGTATGGGTGCATGTTTGAGTGTGTGTGCTGAGTTGGGGGGTGGGGGGTTCGGGTCTGTATGGATGCATGTTTGAGAGTGTGTTGATTTGGGAGGTGGGGGTTCGGGTCTTCATGGGTGCATGTTTGAGAGTGTGCTGATTTGGGGGGTGGGGGGTTCGGGTCTGTATGGGTGCATGCTTGAGAGTTTGTGTGCTGAGCTGGGGGTGGGGGGTTCGGGTCTGTATGGGTGCATGTTTGAGAGTGTGCTGAGTTGGGGGGTGGGGGTTTCGGGTCTGTATGGGTGCATGTTTGAGAGTGTGCTGATTTGGGGGCTGGGGGATTCAGGTCTGTATAGGTGCATGCTTGAGAGTGTGTGCGCTGAGTTGGGGGCTGGGAGTTCGGGTCTGTATGGGTGCATGTTTGAGTGTGTGTGCTGAGTTGAGTGGTGGGGGGTTTGGGTCTGTATGTGTGCATGTTTGAGAGTGTGCTGATTTGGGGGTGGGGGTGATTTGGGGGGTGGGGAGTTCGGGTCTGTATGGGTGCATGCTTGAGAGTTTGTGTGCTGAGTTGGGGTGAGGGTTCGGGTCTATATGGGTGCATGTTTAAGAGTGTGCTGATTTGGGGGGTGGGGGGTTTGGATCTGTATGGGTGCATGTTTGAGAGTGTGCTGATTTGGGGGGTGGGGGTTTTGGGTCTGTATGGGTGCATGTTTGAGAGTGTGCTGATTTGGGGGGCGGGGGGTTCGGGTCTGTATGGGTGCATGTTTGAGATTGTGCTGATTTGGGGGTGGGGGGTTCGGGTCCGTATGGGTGCATGCTTGAGAGTGTGTGTGCTGAGTTGGGGGGGGTGGGGTTCGGGTCTGTATGGGTGCATGTTTGAGTGTGTGTGCTGAGTTGGGGTGGGGGTTCGGGTCTGTATAGATGCATGCTTGAGAGTGTGTGTGCTGAGTTGGGGGGTGGGGGGTTCGGGTCTGTATGGGTGCATGTTTGTGTGTGTGTGCTGAGTTGGGGGTTGGGGGTTGGAGTTCATGCCTGATTGGGGATGGGCACCCCTGATGGGGGATGGGCACATCTCTTCATACAGAGCAAACAAAACCAATTAAAGAGGAACTGTATTCACAAGAGAGACTACTTTCTTTGCAATAGATTACTATCAAAAGTGGAGCAGGCCAAATTCCTCTTCTACCAAACTCTCTCATGGGCACAAAGCAAGTTCCGGTGCCATGCTCATTTGATCCTTAGAATTCCGAGATTTGGGCTTAGAGGCCAACATAAGTCAGAAGCAAACCAATGCAGCTGGAAAAGTCTGCATTATTAGGGATGACACTTATCAATAACGGTATATAACATGATAAAACATTCATTCAATAACCACCCATTGTTGCATGTGCATGTTGATGGAATTTGATGCCATTGGGATGTTCCGGATTCAGGGTCCTGAAGGCCGAAGATTTATGCATCAGTACATGAATCCGAATGCTGTCCCACTTGGTTGTGTGATGGGTGCTGGCAAAGTCAAATGGAAGCCAAACATTTCTACCCTGCCACTCCACTTTGCCCAGGTTCCATTGGAATGTTAGCTGGGGAGAAATGATTGGTGGGTGTCTGTCTACAGGTCTAACTCAAACACCCTGTAAATGTCCGATAGCGACGGCTCATTTAGTGATGCTCTTTGGCATTACCTGCAGTCCCCTAAAGATCATACTCCTAGGTCCAGAATTGTCCCTGCACCTAGAATGATAGTAACAAATGTTTGAACCCCACCCCCACTTACTATCCCCTCTCCCTCTCCAGCAGAATCTGAAATGTTGTCAGGCCTAGTACGATAATAGCTTGTTTTGTTCCTCTCCCTCCTTTCTCCTCCCCTCTCCCTCACCTTGTGTAATTCTCCGGCTCTACCACAAATGTTGTCAGGCCTAGGACGGTAGTCGCCTGTCTGTTCCCATTTCCTTCCTATCTGTGTCTTAGCACTTGCACTATCTGAAATGTCACTAGGCTGAGTACGATAGTTAATTTCGCATTCTTGTTGTTCATGGCCTGTAAGAATATTTTGTATTTTCCCTTGTTCCCTCCGTTGTCGAGGAGCGCTTTGAAACACATTGTGTATAGGCGCTATGTAAATAAACTATCATATCATATCAGAGATGTTGGGCCAGTATGTCAAGGGTCAGCAGTGGGTGTGGTTTATTTGTACATTCCTAAAGTTTTCAAAACCGGCTGCAGCCTTTTCTAGCATGATGTCTGTTCCCGTAATTTTGCAACTAAACCTCGATCAAGTGTTTGAGACCCATTGAGTGTGGGTAATTGTAACCTTTCTACAACCCCATCAAGCATTGTTCAGGGGGATAGATGCACAATGAAATTGATTAGGGAAGGTAAATGCTCTTTGAGGGCAAGCTCAACTGCAAAAGGACACTTGCTGCACACTACGAATCATACGTTCAAGTTGACAGTTTGAGTTATTTGATCCAGATTTTGTGGAAGGAAATGGCTTGCAATATTCAAACTGGTAGTACTCCCAGAAGAACCTATTTCTTTGGCGCAATATGGTAGAGCTCCTGTCAGTTTTACCCTGGCCAGGAAGAAACTGAGATCAGTTTCTTTGTATGTTGACTAAAGTAATTGGTCATCCTGTGATAATTTCTTTCAAAAGCTCATAATTTGGCAACAGCTTGTGCTTTGAAATGTTTTTTTTTTTAAAAGAATGTCCTCAATTTCCACCTTAATCTCAAACATAGCAGTTTGATATGCTATGCAGCCCACTATTCCTGAAAGTATCCATCAATAAGTGCATGAAAAGGTATGCTGGCAAGGCTATGTTCTTTATCTGATCTTGTTCTTTTGTCGCTTCTAGGCTTCTCAAAAAAAAGTATATAATTTGTATATACTCTAGACTTGGACCGTCGTAGTGGGAGCATAACAGTGGGGTTTGTATATTTATCCAAAGATGTCCCTGCCAATGTTCAGTGCAGTAAAAAAAATAAAGATTGGCCAGGAGCACCGTCAATTTAGGGCTGAGTGGTCTGAGAAGTTTTTTTTCATCGAGTCCAAACCTAATGTTTACTCGTGTCTCATTTGTCTCGAAAGCATAGCAGTCCCCAAGGAATATAATATCTGCCGCCATTGTGAAACAAAACATTCACAATATAAGGATTTGCAGGAGGAAGCGAGAATTAAGAAAGCTGGGGAGCTAAAAACACAGCTGACTAAGCAACAGGGTGTTTTTGCCCAGAAAAAAAAGAATCTGAATGTGGCACCTTTGCGAGTTATAAGATTGCACAGCTTATTGCAAGGTCAGCACGTCCTTTCACAGATGGGGATTTTGTTAAAGACTGCCTGATAGAGATTTGAGAAGCAGTGTGTATAGAAAAAAAAGATGCTTTTACAAATGTTCTCCTTTCACGTATGAGTATCCAGCGGCGTGTTGTAGACGTAACTGACAAGTGTTACAGCCAACTGAAAATGCGGTGTAAGGATGTCAATCTCTTTTCAGCTGCCCTTGATGAGAGCACAGATGCAAGTGAAACAGCCCAACTCTTAATTTTCATTCCAGGGGTCAATAATCAATGCAAAGTATTTCAGGAACTGGCTTCCCTGGTATCTTTGCATGGCAGGACTACTGATGCTGACATTTTTAATGCTTTTCAAAAAGTCAACGATGATTTAAATTTGCCATGGTATGCTTTGGTAGGCGTGACAACTGATGGGGCTCCAGCCATGGTTGGGGAGCAAAATGGGTTTATTGGCTGCTTGAAAAGGCACTTGGGCGAGAGGGCTGTCCATTAAAAAAATTATCACTGCATCATCCACCAGGAGTCATTATGTGCAAAACATTTCAAATTCACTGAAGTGATGGACTTTGTTGTGAACACGGTTAATTTTGTCCGTGCACGCTCTTTAAATCACAGATTGTTTCAGGTGTTTTTAGAAGAGGTAAAGGCGGATTATGGTGTTGTCCTATATCACACCGATGTTCGATGGCTTAGTCGTGGCAATGTACTGAAGCGATTCTTTGCTTTACGGCACAAAATAAAAGCATTCCTTGATGAAAAGGGAATGGACACTTCTGTCATGCAAGATATTGACTGGGTAGCTGACTTTGCTTTTCTGACTGACCTGACAGGCCATTTCAATGATTTAAATTTAAAGTTGCAAGGAAGCCAAAATCTCATATCGGATCTGTTTGAGGCAGTTTGTCCCTTTGAAATAAAGTTAAGGCTTCTGACAGCCCAACTGGAGAAAGGGATGCTGGTAAACTACCCCGCATGTGCAGAGGTTTTCCCCCATGACAAGTATGTAGGATGGTATCGGCATGTGAAGGTCCTGAAGGAACTGCAAAATGTTTTGGAGAATCGTTTCTCATAATTCAAATCCCAGCGAGCCTCTTTTAAACTTTTTTCAGACCCTTTCTCATCTGATGTTGACAGTGTGCAACCTGAACTGCAACTGGAACTGATTGAACTTCAGTGCTGTAGTGCCCTAAAAAGATAAGCACAGAGAGATGCCTTTATTAGTCTTCTATCAGTCTCTGGACACTGCCCAATTCCCCAATCTGTCACGGGAAGCATTAAAGATGGTATCTATGTTTGGCAGTACTTACATTTGTGAGCACGTTTTTTAACAAATGAAACTACATAAATCCAGCCTAAGGACAAGACTAACTGACCAACATCTCCATGCTATCCTGAGAGTAGGAACAACCTCACTGGAGCCCGAGATCCAGAAACGGACAGCTGAGAAACGCTGCAATGTTTCTCACTGATTAAGTATGTCTGGTTCACTGTTTCATCCTGTATGATTTGGGGAAATGTATAGTACAAAATGTAAGTTTTAAATACAAATAAAATGGTACACCTCCAAAAAGGTGTTCTTTTTCCAACTGTCATAGTGTTTGGTTGGGGGTGAGGGAACCATGGGGCATGGTGTTTGGTTGGGGGTGGGAGCCATGGGGCATAGTGTTTGGTTGGGGGATAGGGGGACATGGGGCATAGTGTTTGGTTGGGGTGAGGGACATGGGACATAGTGTTTTCTTGAGGGGTGGGGGCCATGGGGCATAGTGTTTGGTTGGGGTTGAGGGAGACATGGGGCATAGTGTTTGTTTGGGGGTGCGGGGGCCATGGGGCATAGTGTTTGGTTGGGGGTGGGAGCCATGGGGCATAGTGATTGGTTGGGGGTCAGGGTGCCATGGGGCATAGTGTTTGGTTGGGGTGGGAGCCATGGGGCATAGTGTTTGGTTGGGGGTGGGAGCCATGGGGCATCATGTTTGGTTGGGGGCGAGGGGGCCATGGGGCATAGTGTTTGGTTGGGGGTGAGGAGGCCATTGGGCATAGTGTTTGGTTGGGGGTTGAGGGAGCCATGGGGCATAGTGTTTGGTTGGGGGTGAGGGGGCCATGGGGCATAGTGTTTGGTTGGGGGTGGGAGCCATGGAGCATAGTTTTGCACTCCAAGAGTGTACCCAATAATAAAGCTAAAACAGGCACAGTTAGGAGATGTACATCCTTTGCTTTTTGAGGACACCTGACTCAACGAAGGCAATACTCCTCTTGGGCAACCCAAACAGCAAACTATAGCAGTCCAAAATAACGGAATGTCCAATCAAGGGTCAATAAAATATATATAATTTAATTAAACAGACGATATACAATAACTAAATAGAAATACATTATAACAATGGGAAATGTGTAGTACAAAATGTAAGTTTAAAATGCAAATAAAAATTGTTACCCCTCAAAAACATATTCTTTTTCCATGTGTTTAATACAAATTGGGGGTTGAAAAAGCCTACTGCCACGCCCCGCCTACCGCCCACCCACATTTACTTTTCGGCCCACTATAGTCCTCATGTAAGGTACTTTCGGCCCTCTGTCAAAATCAGTTGCACCCCTACTATAAGGTCTTTGTTCCATTACCCAATACTTAAAAGATTGCAAGGATGAATTAAGATCGTCATGTGGGTACATTGTAATACACTGGATTGTTCGATATTGAGCACGTCATCCAGCTACGTTATTTAGAAGAAATCATATTTTACAATGTACATGTTACTGTACATCATTCTTACTCTAAAGTAAAGCCCTGCCACCCACACACTGACACCGCAGTTCAGTGCCCTGTAAACATCAATATTCTGCAACCCTTAATTGAAGGTTTACATAATTCAATTGTAAATTAATCCATAATCCTAGGTGACCTCGTTTCTCAAATCAGCCTATTCGTAATCATGAAAATGGATTACAAGATTGTAGTTGCATCTTTTCATCAAGCACACTGACATCCCTAAAATAGATATTCAGCAGAATGATGTCTTAATTTAGGACACTTGTTTAACACATCACATGAAACCAGCAGGTGCACACTACTACATGTCCCATTCTTTTCCATCACTTCACGTTGCTGGCAATTATTTCCGGATCTGGCTTGGGCTTCGGCGTTTCAAGGCTAGGGCGCCATGTGAATGAAATAGTGGAGTCCTGGGAGTTGCAGCCTTTCAGCTTCGATAAAGAAGAACACTGTAAGAGCATAGATAATAATTTGACTGTCAGATGTCCTTGGGAGGGCATCGGCCCCCCAGGGTAATGAACTGACAACTTACAGTACATGCTGTGATTGATACTGGCTCTCTTTGCTCATTCCTTTTATTTTGTTTTGACACCTACTGCTTTTGTCTATCAGTGCATCTGAGTAGCCATGATTAAATGCCAGAGGCCCGAGTTTTTTTTTTTTCTTTCTGTTCAGCCAGTATAATGAATTGCATGGGCATCTCTTTTGACTTACTGGAATAAAATATCGTCAAGTGACGATTTTAACTAGAATATGTGATCAATATGTGCGTAAACACAAATACATTGTCCTAATTTACAAAAAAAAAGTTCCATGGGAAATCCCCTTTGAAACACGCTTTGTAAATGAGGACCATTGTGCAATTATTGCCAGTAAACGACTTCCTTTCATTTGAACAAGGTACACAACATCTACTCAAATGCACTGCAATTAAACATTGTGGCATGTGTGTGCAGGTATGCAGCAATAAATGAATGCAAAACCTATATACACATGTTTTGTAGGAGAAGACAAGGAGGCTGCCATTTTATAATATGTGTTTTTATTAAAAACTGCCAGCGACAAAGAAACGAACGGATAAACATTTAATAAAAAAATGTAAAGAAAATACATCTTACAGGGGCTCCACTTAACATCAAGTGTCAGGCATTAGTTCTAATCTATTCATTCCGAGAGTCCAAAGACTCTTCCTCTAATTTACTGCTGCCAGGCAAGAAGTTAAGAGTTTATTTGCTGTGTGAAGTGTTTTAAAACTTGCTTTGATTGTGAAGTGCTGCGGGTCGGAACTGCAGTGACCAGCTTGCCAAGTGGGGCAAGTGCAGGTTTGCACTCCCTGGGTAGGGGGCCTGCAGCTGCCAATGCATATTATAGCCACTCCGCCTCGAAGTGAAGCTAGGTAGGGCGACATTAACCCGAGGGAAGTCATACATGGCACTGACCGAACAAGGGTTCTGCTTGGATCACTGGGGGTTTTCTCTTCTGGTCATTGCTTTGTCCAAGTGTGTTGTTGTGGCCCATATGAACAATGTGTTTGATGGCCAGAAGTTCACTTTCCATATCAACATGGCTGCCAAGCCGGACTTTTCACTGTGGCAGCACATTTTCCTCCTGCTACGCAAGTGGTTCTGTCAGAAATTAGCAGGAATTCAGGTTCCCCATTTATTATGGACAGGAGTAAGCAGTCTAGTGCTGGTGAGAGCATGTGTTCTATACCCAGGCATTTAGGTAATTTCCACTCTAAGCTGTTGGAGGTTGTTCAGTCTTTGTCATCTCCTATGAAGGACATATTGTCTTCTTTCTCTCAGAAGCATGATATAAGGGCTACATCTTTGAAGAAAAGGCCCTGGTAACTCCTGAGTTGGAGGATCAAAATTGGTCAGCTGCTGTGTCTAGACCAGAGGAATCACAATTTTAAACACCAGTCCATGTTCTTAGTGGCAGGGCGGTGCAACACAAGTCCTTCAGTGGTGAACAAGGGAATACACATTTATGTTTGTCACAGAGTATGAAAGTATGATTTTTGAAAGCTATTGCTTCCACTTGTAGGACCTTGAGTGATGGTAGCAAGTCTGGCAAGAGGAAAGGGATGTGGCTTCATTCTACTCCTTAGGGAGTGAGGCTGATTTTGATACTATTGTGTGGCTGGTTTTCATTTTGGAGGATGAAGACTCACATGAATGTTCCTTCCAATCCAATATGGGTGCGGGATATGCTTCCCCTAGACAAGAAGCATCTGTTGTCACCAAGAGATTTTTAGGCAGACAGGAATGCCCTTGTTTGATCCTGCAGAATTCACTTATCCTCGATTCCATGAATGGAGCCCCATAGATCATGTAGCTACCTATTTGGACAACAACTTTTGCAAACCCCTTGTAGGGTAGGGGAAGAACAAGAGTAGGGCAGAATGCCCCAGACTGTCCACTTTGGGTAAGGTAACAGTTTCTCCTGAAACACTTGTGTGTGAGCGCAATAGAAATAATATATCAATATCAATATCAATTAGATCTTAGGTCTCTTCTTGGTTGACAGCGGCTGATCTTGGCCTGGAAAAATGTGGTTTCATTTCTGTGTAGAGATTTGTGGGCAATGCAGAGGACCTTGAATTTCATGAGTGAGCTGGTTTGATGTGGTCTCTTCTGTTTAATCTCAGAAGCATCATTGCTGCAATGTTCAGGACGCATTGACATTTTTTGGTGAGTCTTTCAGGCATTCGAAGATTGAGGCTGTTTGCATAGTCGATTCTTCACAAAATCAGGGATACGACTGAAGGGTTGCATGTGGAAACAAGATGTAGGGGAGATTCCTGCTAATGAATCACTTCTTTGTGATAGCTTTGACTTGTGGTTCCAGAGATAATCCATTGTCCATGATCATTCCTAGGTTGTTTTTTACACTTGAAGTTTCCAGTTGGATTCCCATGTGTTGCGGCCAGTCCAGTTGAGGACTGGTTCCATTGCCCTCTGTGGTAAGATCATTTTTCTGTTTTGACCGGGTTCAATTTGAGGTTGTTTGTTGTCATCCAGCTGCATAAGTCCATGAAACAATTGTTGAGGGTATTGTTTAGTTCCTGGTTCGTGTTTATCTTCATGATCAGTGGCGTGTCGTCTGTGTAGTTGTAGGCAGTCAGGCCATGGGTTTGACAGATGTTCATCAAGGGGGACATGTAGATGTTGAAGAGGAGGGGGAGAGGTTGGATCCTTGTGGCACTCCACAGGAGATATTGTTGGTGTTTGAGGTGAAAGGCTGTAGGTACATTCCTACAGTTCGATTTGTGAGGAAGGAGATTAGCCATTTTAAGGCACAGATGTTCATGCCGCAATCCACCAGTCGTATTATTAGTGTTTTGTGGCTGATTGTGTTGAATGCCGGTGAGCTGTTCAGTAGTATGAGGGCAGATTGAGTCCCATTGTCTGCATTTATTTTTAGGTTGTCCCATATGGATAGGAGTGCTGATTCCATTCCTCTCATTGGTCTGAAGCCAACTTGCGAGTGGTTGATGATTCCATTTGTTTCTACGAAGTTAAGTTGATTTTGTATACATGGTTCTCCAGTGTCTTCACTGCACAGGGCAGTTGGATATAGGTCTGTAGTTGCTGGGGTCTTCCGTACTTTCTGGTTTTCTTTACTTTTCTATCAGTGGTTTGATGTAGGCCGATTTGAAGGACTCTGACGCTACACCTGTGTTTAGGAACAGGTTCATTAGGTCCTAAAAGTGTGACGCTGATGTGCTGTGGTTGAGGATTTCTTTGTAGCTGTCTGGGGTCAAGGGTCACTTGGAGATCCTACGAGGTTAGTGTCCTTTATAAGTGTTGAGAATGTGTGTATGTTTGTTGGTTGAAAGCAGGTAAGTCTTGCTGTGGTCTGTTTTTCACTATGTGCCATTATGTGGATCCCCATAAATTTAATCATGAAGAAGGAGGCTTGGTTTTGTCAGCCTTGACTAATGCTTCGGTATCCTTGATTGCAAATATATAATTTTAATTGACACATTCAGTGACCTAATTAAATTGCTATTAACAGCAATGTCATAGGAGTATGTGTGATTGCAGGGAATCAAAATAACATGTATGAGACTTTTTATATATTTATGCGGATCAAAACGTTTCTTTAGTTAGGCTAGATGCATCTACAAGGCTAATAATCTGAAAGCCAATTCTCAGAATGAAAGATTTAAATGAGATCAGGTAAAATCGTGTTGTCAACCAGAAAACCCAAAGAGTTTTGTAAACATCTCTTTTTAAGTAAGAACATGTTAGAACAAGCCCCCATTGGTAACAAAGGTGTAGTGGCTTGCCTGTCTAGGGGATCTTTGGTGGATCTCGGGGACCTATTAAATGAATGTTCCATTTTATTCAAGATGAATTTAAAGTGGATGAAATTAGAGGACTCATACTTTGTCTTAAAATGTCCCCATGGCTAGAATATGTGCCCAGAGGTCAGTACAAGTCTCTTTCCAATTTCTGGGTGCCTCAGCTGCTCAACTTGCTGACTGAAATTTTGTGACCTAGGATTTTTCCATCTACATGACAGTCAATAGTCTCCTATTTTTTTTAAAAAAGGGAGAAGAATCACCCGAATTGTAATAGACCTATCAGCCTTCAGGCCATTTCTCAAAAAAAAAATACTTCGTGTAGAGCTCTGAAAAATAGATTGTTTTAGTGTGTAGAAGAAAACAATGTAATGGAAGCATATCAATTGGGGTTCAGATTACGCTTGGCCTTCACCAAGCGATGTTTGACTCTTACCGTGATTATAAGTAAATGTTGTGAAGCAGCAGGTGGATCACTCTAGCTGGATTGTATGGATACATCAAATTAATTTCAAAGAGTGAACCACTCTCGACTATGGTCTTTCTTGTCAGATGCAGAGATTTATCCTACGTTTCTGACCTTAATTGTGCAATTATATACAAATGCACAAGCGTTCATACTGTTTGAGCAAAATTGTGGATGTATGTCATTGTTTGGTGTATATAAGAGAATTAACTAAGTCTGTGTGATGGCCCTGCTACATTTTAATCTATATATAAATGGCCTTATTAAGCTGCTCACAACGAGAACTGTTGAAATCCCTTGCATACAGTGTTCTCTGACAACTCTTCTGATGTCTGGTCATGACGCGGTTTAGATTGTTTGAGAAAGCAGGCAATCCTGAAGGTGAAGGAGTGACTGCAGCAGCAGGAAGACTTGAGCAGAATTGGTGTGGGAGCTGGGACTCTGTGGAGCCAACCAAGTGCTGAGAAGGGAACCAAGTGAGAGGCTATCCCTTTTATTGACTTTTCAATGCTCAATTCCCAGTGTCGGGTCAGTGACACATGGATGTCTGAGGAGCAGGTGTGAGACCCCTGGAGCAAGAAGTGGACGCCTGTACTGTTTGCGCTGCTGTGGACCCTGCTTCTAAAGCGACTGGTGAGTTTCTTGCATTCCATGAAACCTAGTGTGTGAGCGTGTGAAGTTGCTAGTTATATTGTCTCGGAGTGGTCGTATGCAGCCGGCATGTTCTTCAAAGGTGTCTGAACAATTGGCAAAACACTGAAAGTATCAAGAGCTGATATTAAACATTGTGAAAGGGGAGCAGTGTTCTGTGTGCATTTGAGGCTGCTGGAAGTCTCTCTTTCCTTTCATTACTGGGGCCGTTAGCAGAGATCTCAAAATGTCAAAGCCAGATGCTGAACGTCGCAGAGTGTGTAGAGGAGTGTTCTTCATGCATTTTCGACTGCTGGAGGCTGGTGAAAGTCTCTCTTTCCTTTCATTGCTGGGGCTGTGAGCATAAAACTCAAAACACCATAGCAGGACATGGAGCATCGCAGATTGTGGCGACAAGTGTTCTTCATGATCCTCAGGCTGCTGGGTCTCCGTGGGTTGCAGGAAGCAGGATTTGGCTGGATGAACTGACAATCTTATTTTGTTTTCTGGTAACCGTATCTACAAGTTTATGCCAAGAGGACCCTTTGAGTGTGCACCAAATGAGCAGGTTTTTAAAGCAACACTATAGGTACTGTAAAAAAGTAGCATTTGCTCTTGGTCTTTGCTATTTCCTAAGGACCAACTTGTAGCAACATTTGCCCCCTTTTTTCAATGCCAAAATGCCAGGCGAAATCTCTTGATAGAGCAACACATTACAATCTCTGAAAGGGGAAACCATACCGTTAGTCTAATGGCTACAACAGAGTTAGTAATTTAGAGACCCAAGCTCTAAGCCCCAGTGAGGGAGCATGGATCCCGGAGCCTGTTAACCTTGGTGTGGCTCCCCAAGAAAGTCCTGTGGCAGCCGGGCATATCACGGACTACTTTAAACCCAATAAGGCTGGATGTGTGACTAGGGCACCATGTTACTTGGATGACAAAGTAAATCCCTCTACTGAGATACAGACCCAAATGGGTGAGGCAAGTGTGGAGTTCAATGGGCAATTCGGCAATATTGACTGTAATTCATTACTGAAACTGTGCTATTCACTTCACAACACAGATCTATCTCAATGTGAAACTGGCCTAAAACGATGGGGCCGGCACCTGTCAGGTCATGTATCTCGACCCGGGCTGACCAATTGGGAAATAAGGCTTCACAGCGTTTGTCGGCTATCTCCCCAGATGTTTGGGTGGAATCAGCAGATAAAAGCAGTGTGCTGGGATATGAGGAGTTGATCCACACTGGCAATGATGATTCCCATGATGTGCTACATTTTTGCAATAAAAATGTTAATAAAACTATGTGGCTCCATTCATCAAGGCATCATGAAGCAAAGTCTTTTTATGCGAGACCTCCAATCCTTCATGATGTCCAATTGTGTTACCGATGTGGGCAGGGGTGTGACTTCTTTTGCTCCTCATGTGCCGCAAGTACAGCCTGATAAGAATATTCCGATTGTTGTTAAGTTACAGGACTTGGAGGTGTCTCAAGTCCCATCTGAAGGTTTGGCCAAATCTCCTCTTAATTATAAAACCCAAAAACAAAACCGCAGAAATGCAAAACAAAAAAGGGTGGAGTCTGTGAAATCTGGAATGGAGCCTGTACCTAGTGTTGATATTATCCACTCCTTGAACTCCTCGATTGTCACCATTACACATCGTAAATTGAAGAGCAGGAAAATTAGGAAATGGGCCCTTCGCAAAAGGAAGAGACAACATAAGCAAGAAGGGAAGCTGAGCAGCTGGAGGCATCAGAGGTTAGCCACCATGACCTGCATGTTGAAACTGTTGAATTTAACTCAGGAAGACCCATTAGGGCTGGGGGTCTTGTGACTCCTGCGCCTGCACCAATCATGGCCCACCAGCTTAGAGTTGATCCCCAGTTTGGACATATGTGTACTGTGTAAGCGACTTCAATTCAACACTACAGCTAAGTCAGTGCCTAGTCTTGGATGCTGATGGAAGCCCTTATTGATATATTTGTATGTCCAGTTCGTTTACTCTGGATGACAACCCTTATATAACACCCCTCTCTTAGAATCCCCCTGACCCCACTGAGCCAAGAAGTAGGTTTGTTATGCAAATTAAAAGGTTTATTTGAAAATTAAACAATATATATCTATCACACTTTTATAGTAAATTAATATTTGATATCACACTTGAGAATATGATGTTGATCAACAATGGATAATGTTATAGTGGTACACTTTTTTTAATGGCTTAGAAGTTGATATAGAGAGGATAAGATAGCTGAGAATGCTTTTATGGCTTCAAGGACAATGCGATGATGAATGAAAATGCAGTACAGAAAATAAACTTGATATGATTTCAACCAAAACAATGCAATCACTTTTTCCCCTGGTAGCAATTCACCCCCCCCCCCCCTTATGCAATGTAAAGAGATGGAAGAAAAGCACACAGTTCTCAGGAATGCAATCAAATATAATTCAGTCCCCCCCCCCCCCCCTAGCAAGCTTAGAGCAACAGGGATGATTGTAAACACAGGCAAAGTACTTTAAAGGTGGTATGCAAAGAAGTGAAACATATGGTAAAATGATTTTAATTCCCTCTAGAGGTTCAGGGTGGGTGACAGCTACTTTGTATTAGTTCAGGATCACTTTAGCAATGCTCTATGAATGATTGTCAGGTTGCAAACGAATTTTAGCAAAGGAAAGCAAGGACAAATATTTTTACACGTGGCTGAAATTAATCAAAATGTCAAATCGCTGCAAATTTAGTCGCGTGCGTCGAGTGCAATTACAGAGGGAGTATGAGGAGTCGGTTTAGAGCTTGTTGGAAAGCTTAGAATCTCAGCTTCAAAATATAAGTTACATCTTGCTTCTATCACAAACGGTTCCAGAGATACGTTCGATTTAGTAAAAGTAGTTTTTCGGATTTGAAATTTGAAAGCTCAGAATGACAGATGACAGTTTTCAGGTTTAAAGATGACAGAATGACACGATTCTATGAGGCAGTTCTAAATAGGTTAAAATAGTTTGGGTTAGATTATTTTAAACTAAGAGATTGGGTTTTGCACAGTTCTGGCGGTACTCACACTATATTTTGGACAGGAATGCGACTTCGCCACAGATCGGGTCAGGATTGAACTGCGGTTCCCTCGCCACGGACGGTCTCGGCCTGGTTCTGCTCACTGGATAATTCTACCTTCTGGGTCAGCTCTGCTAGCGACACTGCACAGCCGTCTGGATCTCTGGTTGGGACAAAAGTTCTTGGCAAAAATTCAAACAGCTCGCCCGGCTGTTGAATAGTTAGCAAAGGATTTGGAGGCCTGCTGAAAAAGAATTCAGCTTGTGGATTCAGGCCTCTCTACTACAAATTCTGGAGTTAATTTCTGGTCGCTGGAGATTGATGGATTTGAAGTCTGGATCTCTGGATGTGAAGTCTGAAGTCAAAATGCTCCGCGGAAAGTGAAAAAGAATGTCCTATCTGGCTTCCAGTGGCTTTTTTATGTGTTTAGAAAGTGGGTGGGTCGGCTAATTCTGCATGCCCAACCCTCTCAACTTATCATTGGCCAGTTCCTCCTCTCTTCCTTGATTGGGGGAACTGGGTTGTGAGTTAGAGTGATGAGGTAGGTTTATGGTCAGAGCACCCTCCCCTTGTCAAATTGCACAAAAGTCTATTTCTGATCCAAATACATATTTATCTATGTACCATTTTTCTAATATTATACGTCCAGTTAACATATTTTCTGTAGCACCAAACCATCCCATCCCTGTCTTTGTAAGATGTCGTGTACACTTATGACAGAATTATGCCCTTTTCATCCAGATTACGACCTCTAAACCTTTCCAGATTTTACACAAATGTGCACCAGGGATATGGGTTTCAGATGATAAAGTGTCCGATTTTTAACATGCATACATTTGGAGTAACAACCTTTTTTTCCGCTACTATCCCCAAGAACATACCACAGGGTCCTAACACCTCTTAAAAGGTGCACAGAAAAATCACAAGAATGATGATGTTATTTATATAATTATTACAAGTGCGCACTATGAATTATCCATCTTTTTAAAATTATGCTCTGGCCCCAAAGGGGTGTGGTTTTCCAAAGCTCAGCTTGCTCACAGATGCAGTGCCCCTCCCAGTTTCTCCCAAGAGGAAGCCATTTTATGACCCCCCCAATATAACATTTGCCTGAGTCCAGGACAGGGCTTTGTTCAATTTCCTGCAGTCTGCAGGTACCACGCCCCTAATTCAATCAGAGAGGTGTCATCTCCTTTTGGCAGGGGCAGCAGGATGCAGCCAGGCCTGGGAACACAGCTGCTGAATTCCCTCTCCTGTCGGGGTAGTTGTCAGGCAGAATCCAGTTTCATTAAGCCAGGCTTCAGTTAAATGTCACTTTAGTTCCCAGTTTTCTACATTAAAATCAACTGACAATTTTTACACATGCAGATAGAACGCTGATTCTAAGTTCAAAACTATGACATTTAACAGTTGCAAACTATGTGACACTCAAAAGTAGGTCACTCATTTAATTTGAACATTTCGATTTTAGTGGTTTTAAATCCAATTTCAGTTAAGCTGCTGACATCCACAGCTCAGCCAGTTTTGTTATAAACATTGTTTTGGGCTCTTCATCTTTCCAGATTTTGTATGCACACAAAACATCATTCAGCCAGATGTCTGCTGGTGTTCAGTAAGATTTTTGAATATCCTGCAATGTTTGAAATAGGCATTTTGAGCTTTCATTCAGGAAAACAAAGGTGATTTTAAAGAGCTTTTTTAGCCAGCCGGCACTGCTGTTTTTTCTTTGGCACACATTTCACTCATGGCACTCCTGGCCCATCATGCTTGCACTGGTGGGTGGCAGGTTAGGCAACCATTTTGGTGTGTGCACAAACTGCGCGGTTTTCCCGGATTCTGGCGCAAATGTGGGCGGCGACAGCTCATCCCCACATCCACCCAGTCTGTTGATTCAACATGGGTCAAAACCCTTGACAAGCCCGCCCCCTGCCTGACTGCGCTTTGATTTCGAGTCGAAGGGGAGTCGGGTGCAGAGGATGGGACCTAGTGATAGCAGTGACCTGGATTTCCCCCAACAGGGACTCAATCTCTATTAGATCCCCTTGGATGGCCCCGGTTTTGGCCAGCTGATCAACCAAGTCATTTCCAGTTTTGTCTGGTCCCACTACCTTGGAATGACCCTTGATCTTTTTCCAGTAGAAGGTCATCCCATTCGAGGTGACCAGATCATCAATGTTTTGGATTCACTTCCCATGTTTCAAGGGTTTGTTATTAGCACATACTATGCCTCTGGTTTTCCAATTAACCAGGTACTCTACGACCCTGTTCCATACATAATCCGAATATGTGATTATGACCAGTTTGTGGAGTTGATGTTGGACAGCAGTGAGGATGGCTTGATGCACAACCATCAATTCTGCCACCTGACTACTTCAGGGACCAATTTTGTATCCAGCAGAGGGTTCTGGGGACTCATTCACCCATGCGTTCCCTACGCCGGCCACAAGTTCTTTTTCCCTGTTGTTGTCAACATGGTAAGAGCATCCATCCACATAGACAGTGGGCATTCCCTCACACTTGTCTTCTTCAAAGACTTTGTGTGGGGAATTAAGGTATGCCTCCATGTTGTCCTTGATTTTTAGACTTTCGTCCTCGAGACAGTTTTCTCTGGCACAATCATGCAAGTCAGCCAGACCTTGCGCGAGGGCACTCTTCTTGTTTTGGCCATATCTGACCTCCACAGGAAAGCCTTGCATTGACAGAATCCAGGAAGTAATTCGGGAATTACTCACATTTCCGGCCCGGATTCTGTCACTTTGGAGATATTGCAGAGGCTGGTGTGGAGTCTCCACTATGATGTGTTCCCCCTGGATGAATGGGCGGTAATTCTTCAATGCCCACACCGTTGCCAGGAGTGCCTTTTCACAATCATTGATTTTTTCCTCCACAGAGGATAAAGTTCTGCTCGCATAGGAGATTACTTTATTGACCTTGTCATGCTTTTGGTATAATACTGCCGTCAAGCACGTATTAGAGAACCCTGTCTCCAGGAAGAACTCCTTGTTTCAGACAGGGAAAGCTAGGCAAGGTGCTTGTGAGAGGCTTCTCTTGAGTTGTCTTACTGCCTCGGATTGTTCTGGACCCATTCCCACTTGACCCCACCTTCAAGAGATGAATCAGGGGTCTAGTCAGGATAAAGTAGCTGAGAATGCTTTTATGGCTTCAAGGACAATGCAATGATGAATGAAAATGCAGTACAGAAAATAATCTTAGGGGTCGATTCATGGAATTAATGTGCGCCGAAAATTCATGCGCAGAGGTGCCAAAACGTGCAAATCGCAGGAAAAGTGCGAAAATCGCAGGAAAAGTGCGAAAATCGCAGGAAAACCAGCTCACAGCGATTCATGGAAGTCCGTGCGCGAGAAAAACATTGGATGTGCGCTAAAAATGTGCGCCGCGCATGCCGGCGCACAGGTCATCCAACAGCGTGCGCCACGGCCACTGCGAAATCGCACATAGCGCGGCACACATCACAAAAATAGGCGGAACACGGGGCTTAACACTCAGAATGGGGAACAACGCGTGAAAATATGGGCGTCACGGGGGAAGTAAAGGAGGCAGGTGCGCGGAACGCCCACACTCTCCCCTACAACCCGTATTCATGGAATCAGCGCACGGTCAAAGAAGCGCACAGGGCCAAACAAGTACGCCACAAGAAAGCAGGCGGTAGCGCCCCTGTGACTGAAAAAACATTTGCGCCAAAATGTGCGCTAACAAAAAGCACCCATATACAGCCATGATGAATGGCCCATACAGTGGCCCTCTAGGACAAATGAGGTGCAAAGGGGCACCGACAAGCACGGCACACGCTGTGTGAAAAATAGCGTGTGCGCGTGTTCCTGGGTTCGCGTGTGGAAATTCCACACGCAATTAGCCTGGGTACGTGTACTACGGGGTGTGCGGGAATTTCCACACGTGATTGGCCTGGGTAGGTGGGGGTGCGTGGGAAGTTCCACACGCGATTGGCCTGGGTACGTGTACTACGGGGTGCGCGGGAAGTTCCACACGCGATTGGCCTGGGTAGGTGGGGGTGCGTGGGAAGTTCCACACGCGATTGGCCTGGGTACGTGTACTTTGGGGTGCGTCGGAAGTTCCACACGCGATTGGCCTGGGTACGTGGATTCCGATGTGCGCGGAATATTCACACGCAATTTCTGCAGGGTACGTGTATTTCGGTGGTGCCGGGGAATGCTACACGTGATTTGGCCATGTGGGTCCCCCCAGGTGTTCCCTCTACACCCTCCACGGCCCCTGCAGGCAGCCCACACCACAGGGTACTACCCTGCACCCCTGCTCATGTCCCACTGGCAACCCATCCACCATGGCCATGCCCACCAGCCAACCCACATGTCACCTTGCACTACTGATCACCAACACATGTCTCCCACCACCCCCACACCCAGCCACCAGGGGCAGCCTCCAACAGGCCCCCACTCATGTCTCCCACCACCCCACCCTCCAGCAGTGCAGGGGCAGCCTCCACCAGGCCCCCACTCATGTCTCCCACCACCCCCACCCCCCAGCAGTGCAGGGGCAGCCTCCACCAGGCCCCCACTCATGTCCCCTATTACCCCCACCCCCCAGCAGTGCAGGGCAGCCTCCGCCAGGCCCCCACTCATGTCTCCCACCACCCCCACCCCCCAGCAGTGCAGGGGCAGCCTCCACCAGGCCCCCACCCATGTCTACCACCACCCCCACCCCCCAGCCACCAGGGGCAGCCTCCACCAGGCCCCCACTCATGTCTCCCACCACCCCCACCCCCCAGCCACCAGGGGCAGCCTCCACCAGGCCCCCACTCATGTCTCCCACCACCCCCACCCCCCAGCAGTGCAGGGGCAGCCTCCACCAGGCCCCCACTCATGTCTCCCACCACCCCCACCCCCCAGCAGTGCAGGGGCAGCCTCCACCAGGCCCCCACTCATGTCCCCTATTACCCCCACCCCCCAGCAGTGCAGGGGCAGCCTCCACCAGGCCCCCACTCATGTCCCCTATTACCCCCACACCCCAGCAGTGCAGGGGCAGCCTCCACCAGGCCCCCACTCATGTCCCCTATTACCCCCACCCCCCAGCAGTGCAGGGGCAGCCTCCACCAGGCCCCCACTCATGTCTACCACCACACCCACCCCCCAGCCACCAGGGGCAGCCTCCACCAGGCCCCCACTCATGTCTCCCACCACCCCCACCCCCCAGCAGTGCAGGGGCAGCCTCCACCAGGCCCCCACTCATGTCTCCCACCACCCCCTACCCCCCAGCAGTCAGGGGCACCCTCCACCAGGCTCCCACTCCTGTCTCCCAGCACCCCCACCCCCCAGCCACCAGGGGCAGCCTCCACCAGGCCCCCACTCATGTCCCCTGTTACCCCCACCCCCCAGCAGTGCAGGGGCAGCCTCCACCAGGCCCCCACTCATGTCCCCTATTACCCCCACCCCCCAGCAGTGCAGGGGCAGCCTCCACCAGGCCCCCACTCATGTCCAACTCATGTCTCCCACCACCCCCACCCCCCAGCCACCAGGGGCAGCCTCCACCAGGCCCCCACTCATGTCCCTTATTACCCCCACCCCCAGCAGTGCAGGAGCAGCCTCCACCAGGCCCCCACTCATGTCTCCCACCACCCCCACCCCCAAGCAGTGCAGGGGCAGCCTCCACCAGGCCCCCACTCATGTCCCCTATTAAACCCACCCCCCAGCAGTGCAGGGGCAGCCTCCACCAGGCCCCCACTCATGTCCCCTATTACCCCCACCCCCCAGCAGTGCAGGGGCAGCCTCCACCAGGCCCCCACTCATGTCCCCATGCACCCCCACCCCCCAGCAGTGCAGGGGCAGCCTCCACCAGGCCCCCACTCATGTCCCCATGCACCCCCACCCCCCAGCAGTGCAGGGGCAGCCTCCACCAGGCCCCCACTCATGTCTACCACCACCCCCAGCCACCAGGGGAAACCTCCACCAGGCCCCCACTCATGTCCCCTATTACCCCCACCCCCCAGCAGTGCAGGGGCAACCTCCACCAGGCCCCCACTCATGTCCCCCTGCACCCCCACCCCCCAGCCGTGCGATTTGCCTGGGTATGTGTACTTCTGAGTGCGTGGGAAGTTCCACACGCGATTGGCCTGGGTATGTGTACCTCGGGGTGCGCGGGAAGTTCCACACGCGATTAGCCTGGGTACGTGTACTTCGGGGTGCGCGGGAAGTCCCACACGCGATTGGCCTGGGTACGTGTACTTCGGGGTGCGCGTGAACTTCCACACGCGATTGGGCCTGTGAGAGTGGGGTACATGTATTCCAGGGGTGGGCGGAAATATTTACCCGCGACTGTGCCTGTGAGAGCATGCTACGTGTATTCCTGGGGTGGGCGGGAAGATTCACATGTTCGCCTACGACGTGCCGAAAAATAAATGGTCCAATCCTGAGATACATACGCCAGCATGAAGCAGGCATACGTCGACCCGCGCAGCATAAAAGTGCGCACAAACAACAAACAAGCTCATACGCCAGGATGAATATAACATTCCTAGCAGCAGTGGCCGTGGGTTACCAAAGGAGGAGGAGGGGGAGGATAGTGAGGGCCTGAATTTTCACTCCCAGAACCAGCCTTTTTGGGATGTCTGATGACCAGGTGTATGGGAGGTACAGGTTTCCCCCACACATAATACTGGACCTGGTCAGTGAGTGGGAGGATGACCTCACATCACCCACCCTGTGCTCCCAAGCACTCAGCCCCCTGGAGAAGGTCCTCAATGTACTGCACTTCTTGGCCACAGGATCATTTCAGCGGACAAGTGCCATAGTGGGTGGGGTGTCACAGGCCACGCAGTCACGCTGCCTACACCAGGTCTTGAACATCATCACTGCACGCCCATCAGTCCGTAGGCACACATACCTGCCCAGGACACCTGCAGAAAGGCAGGCTGCCAACCTCGATTTCTACGGTGTGGCACAATTCCCAAAAGTTCTAGGTGCCATTGACTGCACCCATGTGATACCACGTCCCCCAGGGCATCTGAGCACATCTATAGGAACCGCAAGCACTGGCATTCCATCAACATGCAAGTAGTATGTAATGCTAAGGGAATCATCACCTCAGTATATGCCAACTATCCAGGGTCCACCCACGACAGCTTCATTTACCGAATGTCTACCCTAAGCCGGGACCTAGAAGCTGGGCGGCATGGCGATACATGGCTGCTTGGTGAGTATGAATGCCACTGCACATGCATGCATGTCAGATGCAGAGTTATGTCACTACCCCACTAATGATACCCATCACCTCCTCACCAGGGGACAGTGCCTACCCTCTGAGCACCCACATGATGACGCCAATTCGGAACCCCATCACGCCTCCAGAGGTAAGATACAACACAGCCCATATTGCAACCCAGGGCATAGTGGAGCGCACATTCAGAGTGCTCAAGTCACGCTTTCGCTCCCTTGACCGTTCTGGCGGGCAGCTGTTATATGCGCCCCCAGTAGTGTGCAGGATCATAGTGGCAGCATGTGTCCTGCACAATGTTGCAACACGCCGGGGCCTGGCCGTGGACATGGTGGTGCTCCCACATCCCCAACCACATGCACGCCCGCTGCGCATGGGAGGGGAGAGGGCATGGGGTGAGGCAGCCCGTACGCAGCTGGTGGCTAATTACTTCACATAGAAATCACACCCCAGTGGAGTGCACACAGGCCTGGCACATACCATCTGATAAGCAATGATGACTCGACCTGACAATTAAGACGAACAAAGGGACTGTCAACTGTCAGAACCATAGCAGCCTGAGATTGTTCATGTGGAAGTGTCACAATGTGTGCATCCCTACCTACACAAACACCACCAATGCAGTGTCATGAAAAGACACTTCCATGCTGCAGAAATGAATACCCACTTGCAAAATACATGAAAACAGTGCCATGTCACCCACCCCCTCCCTGGCACGGCCACACAACACACCATGGCATGTCATGCAATGTGAGAGGAAAGAATGTAATCCCCACAACATGCCCCAAGTGTCAGCAGCTACAGTGTCCCTAATGGAAACATGTCCACACATGAAATGCTAACAGTAATGCAGGACCTACAACCCACATTACCAAATACTTACCAAGAATACCAATCACCTACACAACCTCCAACCTACCTTAAACATGACATTACAGACTTAAAAATTAGCTAGCCTCACCACCTGATGATGACAGCCCTCCAAACACTTCCAAGTATACAGTGTTAGCGCCACGCAAGAGTGTAGGTGCACTTCTTACAACATGGACTCCAGTTCCAAGGTGGACCGCATTGTGAAGACATGAGGAATGGACCTGCAAATATGGAGGATGAGATGGATGCAGAGGCACATATCAATACACCACGCAGTGCACAATACAACAACAATATGCACTATGAATGTATACACAGTATTGACTACAGACTGCCCACACAGCTCATGGGAGTCCAATGTCACCATGTACGTCAATGTCACTTGGGCACACCCTTTGCAAGCCCATGGAAACGGGAAGCAGGAGGGGTGTGTGTGACAAAAACCCAAGCATCTGAACCAAATCCATGACAAGCCTGCATGTGCCCAGCCACAATGCAGCGTATGCCCACGGGAGCCACACAAGGCAACACACTGTCCCAAAAAAAATTAAAAAAAAATAAAAAGAAAATGGCCATTAATGGGCCCGGGGGTGTTGGGGAGGCCACCCAAGAGGTCCGAGGACAGGGTGCACACCAAAACCCACCTGTGTGGATCTTGCGAAAAAAAAAAACACCTCCATGGGCTCATGGCCTACACGGCTACCCTTTTGTGGGAGTATCACTGCTGTCGCTATCCTCACCCTCTGCAGCTGCATCAGGAGGTGGTGGCACTATGGGAGGCAGCCCACGCAAAGCACTAGTCTGTTCCTCCATGGCTGCAAGCATGCAGGTGTGGTAGGTCTCGTTCTGGAGGATAAGTGTGCGGAGGTCCCCATGCAACAACTCACGGGATGCCCGGACCTCCGCCCTAGTTGCCTGCATCTCAGCTGAGAGCGTACGGGTGAGACGCTCCAGCTGCTGTTCTGTCCTTCGTTTTGTTGAAGCCTCAAGCTCACCAAGAGTCATCCTGAGGTGAAGGAGTTCCAGCCTCAGGGCTTCCCTGTGGCCCTGGGACTCTATGGAGATGGCTTCCAGCAGAGTCGCCAGTGCCGCCCGCCTGTCCCTGTCGGACGCCAACATGTCCTCCCTGTGTGACTGGCAGATGGAGTCGGTTGCCTGCTGTAGTCGCTTCATCAGCCTTTCGGGGGGGACAATGGAAGTGGCCACCCTATCCATGGCCTGAGCCATCATCTCTGATGATGCTGCCTGTTGGGTTGCCATACCGTAAATGGATTGCTCCCATGCTGTATTACCAGGTGGCGTACGGCCACCATGTCGGCGGGCACCACACCTGTCTGGGGCAAGGCGAACTGCGCCTTGCTGTGCCGGCACTGCCTGAGGCTGCAGGACTGCATTCCCCCTCTGATCTGCTGGCCCAGGAACAGGATCAGATGTCGCGGAGTGTGACCCTGCATCCGTAACCACCAAAGGCGTAGCTGCCAACACTGACATCCCCATTGAGGGTTCTAACCCTGGTGCAGGTGGGTCGGACAGAACAGAATCCCTCCCAGGAACACTCACCTGCGACAGCACGTAGGTCTCATCATCCGAATCGACACCTGAGTACAGCTCGGGGGAGGTGCAGCCAGAGACACCCCTTCAGAGCACGACCTGCAGCAGTTGTGGGTTCTCACCCACCACCACACCACGTCCCTCACTGGTGGTCGGTCGGCCCTCAGACCCCTCCTGGGTCTGCACCATCTTCACAACCCCAACAGTATCAAGTGCGTCTTCCCCTGCAAAGACATAAAAGAAAACAAATGGAAACAGGCATTAGCACTATGGCACACAATTAGGGCTGAGAGGCTACAGAAACAGTACTTGATTGACACATGTCCCACATGACTAAAACACTCCCATGCATGCACCGTCACTATGTGTGATGGGGAGGCAGATGGCACACATTGATGACACCAAGATGGAAGATGAACACATTTGCTGCATGCTGCCTAGCAGTGGCATCACAGATTGGCCAGTGATTGGCAGGTCAATACACATGCCATCACACAGATGGCATGTACCCTAGCCATGAAGTGAAGAGGGAGAGGAGGTCACCAATTGTTCATTCAGTCCAGTTTGTTCATATAATTGATTATTTTCATTGTAATGGTTCAAATGTTTAACCTGCAGCTGCCAGTCAAAAATGGTCCTATAGCACAGGGACATGTCCAAACTAATCATGTCCACGAAACTGAGCCAGTCCACTGTACCATAGCCATGTCAGACATGTGACAATAGGACTGAGAAATCCTGAGTAAAAGTGGTGGTATGCAAACAATCTGCCTGAATAAACAGAGGTAAATAAGCAACAGTGTTGTGGCAAGATGACACTCCAAGGGCAACTGGCGTGGTGTTGGGCTGGATGTCTAACGTTGGCCGAAGGGATGCTGCTATACCCAAATGCAGTTGCTAAGAATGTTTAGAAAGAGGCATATGGGTGAGCTGAACTACTCAGGCACACACACCCTCCCCTGGCACCCAAACAGAAGCCCTCCCACACACACCATGCACATGGATGACACACACATGCATGTGCACTCACCGGACAATGCCTCGTAATCTGCCAGTTCTCCCACGCCTTGGATCTGTTCCTCCGTGACGTAGGTCCCAGCAACCTGCTCATGTGGAGTGAGTTCTATGTCGTCTGCTGGAGACCCACCTCCAGTCACTAGAGTTGCGGCATGACTTGAGGCCAGCTTATTCTTTGCCCTGCGCTTCAGGTCATTTCAGCGCTTGTAGCATTCATTAGCTGTGCGCCTCACGATTCCAAGGGCACTTATGATGTCCGCAATGGTCTGCCAGTGTGCCTGACGTTGTGCAGGTGTGGTCTTGGATCCTGCAACAATCACCATTTTGTGGTCATGTGCGGACACATACTCTACAAGTGCATTCAGTTCGGCCTCATTGAAGCTGGGCTTCCTTGACAGGCCGGACTGTGTAGCCGTGTCTGGGGCATCAGCCTCTACTGGACGAGCACTCTTCCTCTTCCGCTTGGAAGGTGGTGGGGATCCTGAGTGTCCTACGCCGCTCTGGACACTAGGGGCAGGAGCGTGGGATTGCACACTCAGCATCGGAGTTGGTGTAGGCATTATTTCAAGTGTGATGGTGTCAGGGGGAATGTCAGCATGATGGACTTGGACCGACACTGTCCTGGATGGGTGTGTGAGAGGTGGGGTGGATGGAGCCGCAGCTGCACCTGCAGCCTCCCCAGCCTGCCTACGCGGGGCAGCAGATGACCTAGCTGCCCCTGATCCACGTGGCCTGATGACACCAACATTCACCGGCGCACGTGGCCTAGACCTGCTGACCTGGAAGTCAGCCATGGAGTCACCCTGTGCCAGGTCTGGTTCCACAGTGGGCTGGTCCAACAAGGGCTGAGCATGGATGGTGTCAGCCACGGTAACCTCAACCAGTGGGGGTCGGGCATGGGTGTCCCTGACTGCTCCTCCACACATGGGGGGCTAAGGGCACCCTGCAAGTCACGGCCACGTCCCCTACTGGATCCACCACGGCCACCACTTGGGGCTTGGCCACCTTTGCCACCCTTACGGCTTGTTCGCCTCCCAGCCATGGCACTGATGTTATTGTGCGTATGGGAGTCGATGTGAACTATTGTCCTGGGCAATTGGGGTTCAAAGGGGTTGGGTACCAGATGGTAATCGTACCCTAGTGCTCTAGCAAGGCTGTATGTCACCCCTGGGGAAAGATGACGGGTCACGCAACGCACAGGCACCCCAAAAAAAGCGAAGTAAGGTGCACTCAACCCCTCCTAGACCACGTGCGTGGAAAAATAAACCTGCACTACGCTGTGGCACCCAGGAACACAAGAATGAACGTATGCGTGTCACACGCAGCCTAGAATGACCTCTGAAGGGGTACGCGACACACGGGGCAAGCACAGATGTTAAATACGTGCGCGACTCACCGTCTGCCAGGGACAAAAGCGTGAAAAATATGCGCGTGTGCGCGTTGGCAACACCCCCGCCAAAAGAAGAATTGTACGCTGTCTGAGGAGACAGGACAACAGTAGTAGGGAACGCCGTTTGAGGAAACAGGCCCAGGAAAAAGAGGAAAAGAGAAAAAGCTGTCAGAGGAAACAGGGAGTACGAACTGGAAACGCCGTGAAGTAAATCGCGTGTGAACCAACAAGAAGTACAGATTTCACCCACTCGCTCTCCACGAAAAGCACGTACAAGGAAATGGCGTTCTACACGTACCTTTTATACACACGTCACAGACGCGCATACGTGATGAGGCCATTTCCACCAATTACGCGCTTTGACACTCGGACTTGTATCTCTTCATTTTTACACGCGCCATTCTCTACGGCCATGCGCGTGACGTCACAGCTGCGCATGGTGGCCTTTAAGCCATTGAGATCGCATATGCGAGCACACGTGGTAAAACTGCACGTCCGGGTGTCATCGCGTGTAATCGGAGGGAAGTGAGCGTACACGCGATTGGCCTGGGTACGTGTATTTCTGGGGTGCGCAGGAAGTTCCACACGTGATTGGTGGAAATCCACGTGTGCTCTGTCATCACGTGTAATGAGGGAAACACCCGCGCGCCTCACGTCACAGACGCGCTCACGCGCTAAGGGCCTTTGGTCCAATGAAATCGCATATGCGTGCTGACGTGCATACGCGCTAAGGGCCTTTCCTTGATTTACACGCAGACGTGCAGGATTTTCACGTGCCAAATCACTCCGTATCAAGCTGGCCACGCGTAAGCACATGGAAGACCACGCTCCTGCCCAAAAGGCCGAATTACTGCCCCACAGAGCCCCGAGCAGCCTCCCACGAGCCATCTGCTGCTGCCTGTCTGCCTGCCTGCCTGCCTGCTGCCACCGTGCCCTGCCATTTGGTGCCTGCACATCAGCCATCTGCAGGGGTCCATTTGCTGTGTCCACCCCTGCTGGAACAGAAGACTCCCGACTGGGATACCATCGCTCCACAGCCCAGCCCCAGGACCCAGTTGCCCACCCACTCCTGCCTCTGGGGTTGTCATGTCGGGCACTGCAACATCTGGCACCACTGGCAACCCCCGGCCAGAGAGGCAGAGGGGCACCAGCTTCACTGCCACCGAAGTTGGTGTCCTGGTGGAGCAAGTCCTGGGGCAGTATGATGCCCTCTTCAGAAGTAAGCGCGCCAACAAGGAAGGACGGACTCGGACCTGGACGGACATCGTGACTGCCATCAACGCGGAGGGGGTGGCAGTCCGCGACTACCAACATGTGAAGAAGCGCTGGGATGACTGCAGGTCCAGGACCCTCTTGAAGGCCCGGGCCTCGTGGAGGGGGGCCGGGGCCGCATGAGTACCATCACGATGAGGGTCCTGGAACGCGTAGGCCCAGCGCTCCACGCCCAGATCCTTGAGAGGCAGACCCGTCTGGAGTTGAGCGGTAAGTGGCCAAGCATTGCTGTGTGAGACAGGGCATGTCGCAGTGTGCTGGTTGTCTGATACTTGCCTGTATGTGTGACATAGGCCATGTATGCATGTGTGTGTGCAGGGACGTCATGCATGTGAAACCAGTAATGTGTGAACCACGCGGTTGGTGCATGTGTTCAAATGCAACATGGGTTGCCTTATGCGGAATGGCCACATGAAAGCATGCCAGTCTCTGTTCCTGGACATGGGTGAGGGATGGGTGCTGATGCCATGTACATGTATGCTGTCCATGTCTGTGTGTCTGACCTGCGTGTCTGTGACTTGTGAATGCCAGGGATGCATGACACATGTCTGTCGCAATGTTCAGGTTCACTGATGCAGCCTAGTCATCCTTGTATCCACTGTGTCTGTGGTGTACGAGGCCAGATGGATGAAACTAGGGTGAAGTGTGTGCATGTGATAGGCATGGCCCATGATGCATGTGAGTTCCAAAACAACAGTGTATGTTTCAAGAATCACTTGGACATGTATGCTAATGTCCATAGCATGCACCATGCCTGTTACCGCATGTGTTTTACCTGCACTGAGCCATGTGTTGTGGAGGGACATGATGGAAGTGATCTTTGACAGTGCCACTCATCTGTTATTGCTTCCTGTCTAGGGGACCATTGTACAGTACCCTGATGATTGTGTTCTATGTCTCCCTCTACACAGCGCCACGTGAAGAAGAGGGCGGAGACGGCTCTGTGGAGCAAAGCGGCGGGGATGCCCCCACAGCTGCAGTGGAAGGGGTGGGTGAGCCCCCACAGGGGCTTGCAACGGCGGAAGACGGGGTGGAGCCATCCAGGTTGGTGGTTTCCACAGAGGAGGAGGAGGCCGCTACTGAGGTGCACATGGGGCCTGGTGGGGGCATCCCTGCTGGTGCAAGTGTTGCAGTCCAGGGGCAGGGGCAGGAGGCAGCACATGTCGCCGTGGAGGGGCCTGACACTGTGACTGCACCACCATGCACCACCATGCACCAGCCGGGATGCCCCATCCCAGGCCCGTCCGCAGGTAGTGGGGATGTCCATGTCATCTGACTCCCCTCCACCTGCGGACGAGGGGACCCCTGGCCGTATGGAGAAGGTCCTCATTGGTGTCGCGTTGCGCACAGGTGCAATTCGTGATGAGGTACGTGCTTCCCGGGAGGAGCATGCACGTCATCATGGAGAGCACCGTGCCGACGTGGCCCAGTTGGGAACGGCCATGGTCGGGGGTTTCCTACATGTCTCGGCCAATCTGGCGACCCTCTCCATCTCTGTGGAGACTATGCACCAGTCGTTCTCCATGCCGTCTTCCAGCCCAGATGCCACCAGGGCCCCCTGTGGACCTGCCCCGACCAATGCAGCCGGCTCGGTGGGGATCCCATCCCTGCCACAGTCGGGAGTCAGAGGTCCAGCAGGGGTGGACACACCAGCAACTGGACCCCAGCAGATGGAGGATGTGACGGCATCATCGGGCAGGGCACGTGCACGACGGCGTCGGTGGATACCATCAGCCTGGATGCCGTCGTGCTGGCACAGGCAGTTGCGTCGGAGGCAGCGGCAGGCTCGACGTGGGAGGCATCATGGCTCGGGGCCATCAACATCAGGGGTGCAGGCATCGGGCGGAGGGCAGGAGAACCCTGGAATGGGAGTGGCTTCCGTGTGGGAGCGGTTGGGCCAGCAGATAGGTGCGGAGCGGCAGAGGAGGAACGGCTCAGGGCGGAGAACTCCATGCGGAGGGCGCTGAGGCGGGCTGAGTGCCTCGAGGGTCTTCGCAGGGAGTTGGAGCTGGACACTGCTTTATCCCTGCGAGACCTCGGGGCCAGGGAACATGCCCGCCTCCAAGCCATTGAACAGGAGTTTGATGATGCCCTGGCCCATGACAACATCCAGTGAGCCGTTGGACTAGCCCGCTGCCCATGTAAATAGTTATGTAGTTAGTGTTAGGTTTCCTTTGTTTTTGCATTTTCTTTGGACCTTTTGGACAATGGGCCACATTTTTGTATATAGTTATTTTTTATTAGGTAGTGTTGTTAGAGAGGTTTTATTTCTTTTGTTGGGATCATGGACCCTGGCTTGTTCATCTTTACATAGTTCACTGTTGGATTTTCTTTTCTTTTTACAATTTACCCATGGAGCAATGGCTTTCAATTATAATTTCCCATTGGATTTTCTTTTCTGGACTGTGACTTTGGACACCATTCCTTTGGATTCTGATTTTTGGTTTTGCATTTTTTCATGGACATGCTTCTTTTTACTTTTTTTACATTCCCATTTCTGTTAGTTTATTTTTGATTCAATTCATGTTTCCTTTAATACATATTTTTTGATCAAACTTCAATGTGTAGTATCATCTCATTGGTTTCATGCATATCATGATATGGGTTTTGAGATTCACTGACACCCATTGGGTGTATGTGAGGGACATGTGTTCGTTTCCAAACTTGCAATTGCTGTTCTATCATGTTAATGCCATATCTGAGTGGATGGATGCAATACTCGGGTGGGTGTTTTGCATTTGGAGGCTGACCATAGGGACCAGGGATCTAGATTGTGATGACATGTTGGCTGGGGAACATGAGTTGGACATTAGTGGGGGCCTGCTGGCAGGTGCCCCACAGTGCTGGGGGGTGGGGGTGCAGGGGAACATGAGTTGGACATGAGTGGGGGCCTGCTGGCAGGTGCCCCACAGTGCTGGGGGGTGGGGGTGCAGGGGAACATGAGTTGGACATGAGTGGGGGCTTGCTGGCAGGTACCCCACAGTGCTGGGGGGTGGGGGTGCAGGGGAACATGAGTTGGACATGAGTGGGGGCCTCCTGGCAGGTGCCCCACAGTGCTGGGGGGTGGTGGTGCAGGGGACAATGAGTTGGACATGAGTGGGGGCCTGCTGGCAGGTGCCCCACAGTGCTGGGGGGGTGGGGGTGCAGGGGAACATGAGTTGGACATAAGTGGGGGCCTGCTGCCAGGTGCCCCACAGTGCTGGGGGGGTGGAGGTGCAGGGGAACATGAGTTGGACATGAGTGGGGGCCTGCTGGCAGGTGCCCCACAGTGCTGGGGGGTGGGGGTGGTGGGAGACATGAGTTGGACATGAGTGGGGGCCTGGTGGAGGCTGCCCCTGCACTGCTGGGGGGTGGGGTAATAGGGGACATGAGTGGGGGCCTGGTGGAGGCTGCCCCTGGTGGCTGGGGGGTGGGGGTGCTGGGAGACAGGAGTGGGAGCCTGGTGGAGGGTGCCCCTGACTGCTGGGGGGTAGGGGGTGCAGGGAGACATGAGTGGGGGCCTGGTGGAGGCTGCCCCTGCACTGCTGGGGAGGTGGGGGTGGTGGTAGACATGGGTGGGGCCCTGGTGGAGGCTGCCCCTGCACTGCTGGGGGGAGGGGGTGCAGGGAGACAGGAGTGGGGACCTGGTGGAGGCTGCCCCTGCACTGCTGGGGGGTGGCGGTGATGGGAGACAGGAGTGGGAGCCTGGTGGAGGGTGCCCCTGACTGCTGGGGGGTAGGGGGTGCAGGGAGACATGAGTGGGGGCCTGGTGGAGGCTGCCCTTGCACTGCTCGGGGGTGGGGGTGGTGTTAGACAAGGGTGGGGCCCTGGTGGAGGCTGCCCCTGCACTGCTGGGGGTGGGGGTGCAGGGAGACATGAGTGGGGGCCTGGTGGAGGCTGCCCCTGGTGGCTTGGGGGTGGGGGTGGTGGTAGACATGAGTGGGGGCCTGGTGGAGGCTGCCCCTGCACTGCTGGGGGGTGGGGGTGATGGGAGACGTGAGTGGGGGCCTGGTGGAGGCTGCCCCTGGTGGCTTGGGGGTGGGGGTGGTGGTAGACATGGGTGGGGCCCTGTTGGAGGCTGCCCCTGCACTGCTGGGGGGTGGGGGTGATGGGAGACGTGAGTGGGGGCCTGGTGGAGGCTGCCCCTGGTGGCTGGGGGGTGGGGGTGGTGGTAGACATGAGTGGGGGTCTGGAGGAGGCTACCCCTGCACTCCTGGGGGTTGGGGGTAATAGGGGACATGAGTGGGGGCCTGGTGGAGGCTGCCCCTGGTGGCTGGGGTCTGGGGGTGCTGGGTGACAGGAGTGCGAGCCTGGTGGACGGTGCCCCTGACTGCTGGGGAGTAGGGGGTGCAGGGAGACAGGAGTGGGGGTCTGGTGGAGGGTGCCCCTGACTGCTGGGGGGTGGGGGTAATAGGGGACATGAGTGGGGGCCTGGTGAAGGCTGCCTCTGGTGGCTGGGGGGTGGGGGTGCTGGGAGACATGGGTGGGAGCCTGGTGGAGGCTGCCCCTGTACTGCTTGGGGTGGGGGTGGTGGTAGACATGGGTGGGGCCCTGGTGGAGGCTGCCCCTGCACTGCTGGGGGGTGGGGGTGCTGGGAGACAGGAGTGGGGGCCTGGTGGAGGCTGCCCCTGCACTGCTGGGGGGTGGGGGTGGTGGTAGACAAGGGTGGGGCCCTGGTGGAGGCTGCCCCTGCATTGCTGGGGGTGGGGGTGCAGGGAGACGTGAGTGGGGGCCTGGTGGAGGCTGCCCCTGGTGGCTGGGGGGTGGGGGTGGTGGTAGACATGAGTGGGGGCCTGGTGGAGGCTGCCCCTGCACTGCTGGGGGGTGGGGGTAATAGGGGACATGAGTGGGGGCCTGGTGGAGGCTGCCCCTGGTGGCTGGGGGGTGGGGTGGTGGTAGACATGAGTGGGGGCCTGGTGGAGGCTGCCCCAGCACTGCTGGGGGGTGGGGGTAATAAGGGACATGAGTGGGGGCCTCGTGGAGGCTGCCCCTGGTGGCTGGGGGGTAGGGGTGCTGGGAGACATGAGTTGGACATGAGTGGGGGCCTGGTGGAGGGTGCCCCTGACTGCTGGGGGGTGAGGGTGCAGGGAGACAGGAGTGGGGGCCTGGTGGAGGCTGCCCCTGGTGGCTGGGGGGTGGGGGTGCTGGGAGACAGGAGTGGGGGCCTGGTGGAGGATGCCCCTGACTGCTGGGGGGTGGGGGTGCTGGGAGGCATGCATTGTTGATCAGTAGTGCAAGGTGACATTTGGGTTGGCTGTGGGGTATGCCCATGGTGGATGGGGTGCCTGCGGGACATGAGCAGGGGTGCAGGGTAGTCCCCCGTGGTGTGGGCTGCCTGCAGGGGCCGTGGAGGTTATAGAGCGAACACCTGGGAGGACCCACAAGGCCAATTCACGTGTAGTACTCCCCAGAACCCCTGAAATACACGTACCCTGCTGAAATCGCGTGTCGAACTTCCCGCGCACCCCTGAAATACACGTACCCTGCTGAAATTGCGTGTGGAACTTCCCGCGCACCCCTGGAATACACGGAGCCTGCTCGCACGGGGCCAATCGCGTGTGGAACTTCCCGCGCACCCCTGAAATACACATACCCTGCTGAAATCGCGTGTGGAACTTCCCGCGCACCCCTGAAATACACATACCCTGTAGAAATTGCGTGTGGAACTTCCCATGCACCCCTGGAATACACGTACCTTGCTCGCACGGGGCCAATCGCGTGTGGAACTTCCCGCGCACCCCTGAAATACACGTACCCTGATGGAATCACGTGTGGAACTTCCTGCGCACCCCAAAATACACGTACCCTGCTGAAATCGCATGTGGAACTTCTGGCGCACCCCTGAAATACACGTACGCTGCTGAAATCACGTGTGGAACTTCCCGCGCACCCCTGAAATACACGTACCCTGCTCGCACGGGGCCAATCGCGTGTGGAACTTCCCGCGCACCCCTGCAATACATGTATCCTGCTGAAATCGCATGTGGAACATCCCGCGCACCCCTGGAATACACATACCCTGCTTGCACGGGGCCAATCGCGTGTGGAACTTCCCGCGCACCCCTGAAATACACGTACCCTGCTCGCACGGGGCCAATCGCGTGTGGAAATTCCCGCGCACCCCTGAAATACACGTACACTGCTGAAATCGTGTGTGGAACTTCACGCGCACCCCTGTAATACACGTACCCTGCTGGAATTGCGTGTGATACTTCCCGCACACCCCTGAAATACACGTACCCTGCTGGAATCGCGTGTGATACTTCCCGCGCACCCCTGAAATACACGTACTCTGCTGAAATCGCGTGTGGAACTTCCTGCGCACCCCTGAAATTCACGTACCCTTCTGAAATCGCGTGTGGAACTTCCCGCGCACCCCTGAAATACACGTACCCTGCTCGCATTGGGCCAATGCGTGCGGAACTTCCCGCACACCCCTGAAATACACGTACCCTGCTGAAATCGCGTGTGGAACTTCCCGCGCACCCCTGAAATACACATACCCTGCTGAAATCGCGTGTGGAACTTCCCATGCACCCCTGGAATACACGTACCTTGCTCGCACGGGGCCAATCACGTGTGGAACTTCCCGCGCACCCCTGAAATACACGTACCCTGATGGAATCGCGTGTGGAACTTCCCGCGCACCCCTGAAAAACACGTACCCTGCTGAAATTGCGTGTGGAACTTCCCGCGCACCCCTGAAATACACGTACCCTGCTGAAATTGCGTGTGGAACTTCCCGTGCACCCCTGAAATACACGTACCCTGCTCGCACAGGGCCAATCGCGTGTGGAACTTCCCGCGCACCCCTGCAATACACGTATCCTGCTGAAATCGCATGTGGAACTTCCCGCGCACCCCTGGAATACACGGAGCCTGCTCGCACGGGGCCAATCGCGTGTGGAACTTCCCGCGCACCCCTGAAATACACGTACCCGGCTCGCACGGGGCCAATCGCGTGTGGAACTTCCTGCGCACCCCTGAAATACACATACCCTGCTGAAATCGCCTGTGGAACTTCCCGCGCACCCCTGAAATACACATACCCTGCTGAAATTGCGTGTGGAACTTCCCATGCACCTCTGGAATACACGTACCTTGCTCGCACGGGGCCAATCGCGTGTGGAACTTCCCGCGCACCCCTGAAATACACGTACCCTGATGGAATCGCGTGTGGAACTTCCCGCGCATCCCGAAATACACGTACCCTGCTGAAATCGCATGTGGAACTTCCCGCGCACCCCTGAAATACACGTACGCTGCTGAAATCGCGTGTGGAACTTCCCGCGCACCCCTGAAATACACGTACCCTGCTCGCACAGGGCCAATCGCATGTGGAACTTCCCGCGCACCTCTGCAATACACGTATCCTGCTGAAATCGCATGTGGAACTTCCCGCGCACCCCTGGAATATACGTACCCTGCTCGCACGGGGCCAATCGCGTGTGGAACTTCCCGCGCACCCCTGAAATACACGTACCCTGCTCGCACGGGGCCAATCGCGTGTGGAAATTCCCGCGCACCCCTGAAATACACGTACCCTGCTGAAATCGTGTGTGGAACTTCACGCGCACCCCTGTAATACACGTACCCTGCTGGAATCGCGTGTGATACTTCCCGCGCACCCCTGAAATACACGTACCCTGCTGGAATCGCGTGTGATACTTCCCGCGCACCCCTGAAATACACGTACTCTGCTGAAATCGCGTGTGGAACTTCCCGCGCACCCCTGAAATACACGTACCCTGCTGAAATTGCGTGTGGAACTTCCCGCGCACCCCTGAAATACACATACCCTGCTGTAATTGCGTGTGGAACTTCCCGTGCACCCCTGGAATACACGTACCTTGCTCGCACAGGGCCAATCGCGTGTGGAACTTCCCACGCACCCCTGAAATACACGTACCCTGATGGAATCGCGTGTGGAACTTCCCGCGCACCCCTGAAATACACGTACCCTGCTGAAATTGCGTGTGGAACTTCCCGCGCACCCCTGAAATACACGTACCCTGCTGAAATTGCGTGTGGAACTTCCCGCGCACCCCTGAAATACACATACCCTGCTCGCACAGGGCCAATCGCGTGTGGAACTTCCCGCGCACCCCTGCAATACACGTATCCTGCTGAAATCGCGTGTGGAACTGTCCGCGCACCCCTGGAATACACGTACCCTGCTTGCACAGGGCCAATCGCGTGTGCAAATTCCTTCGCACCCCTGTAATACACGTACCCTGCTGGAATCGCGTGTGATACTTCCCGCGCACCCCTGAAATACACGTACCTTGCTGATTTTGCATGTGATACTTCCCGCGCACCCCTGATGCACACGTACACAGGACAATCGCGTGTGGAACTTCCCGCGAACCACTGAAATACACGTTCCCCGCTTGGCGTTTGCTCTTTGCCAGCCCTTTGAACAGGTCCAGGGTTAGCGCAGCCCCTTGTGATTATTTGTGGATTTTGAAGGCTTTTCCTTGCGTGAGGGCGTTCTTGGGGGCGTAACTGGCGCTGCTGCAGGGTCGCTGCGCCACGCTGCGTCACAGCTGGTTTTGGATGCGAAAATCCATGAATACGCTGTGCGCGGAAATCGATTTTAGCGCACGCGGCTGGCGCAGACATTCGCACGGGCACGCTGTGCGCCAGTCGCGTGCGCCACTTTTGTGCGAATTTCTATGAATTACCCTGTTGATATGATTTCAACCAAAACAATGCAATCACTTTTCCCCCTGGTAGCAATTCACCCCTCCCCCCTTATGCAATGTAAAGAGATGGAAGAAAAGCACACAGTTCTCAGGAATGCAATCAAATATAATTCAGTTCCCCCCCCTAGCAAGCTTAGAGCAACAGGGATGATTTTAAACACAGGCAAAGTACTTTAAAGGAGGTATGCAAAGAAGTGAAAAATATGCTAAAATGATTTTAATTCCCTCTAGAGGTTCAGGGTGGGTGACAGCTACTTTGTATTAGTTCAGGATCACTTTAGCAATGCTCTATGAATGATTGTCAGGTTGCAAGCGAATTTTAGCAAAGGAAAGCAAAGACAAATATTTTTACACGTGGCTGAAATTAAGCAAAATGTCAAATCGCGGCAAATTTAGTCGCGGGCGTCGAGCGCAATTATGGAGGGAGTATGAGGAGTACCAAGTCTTCGAATCTCAGCTTCAAAATAAAAGTAAAATCGCGCTTCTATCACAAATGGTTCCGGAGATACGGCCAATTTAGTAAAGGTAGTTTTTCGGATTTGAAATTTGAAAGCTCAGAATGACAGATGACAGTTTTCAGGTTTAAAGATGACAGAATGACACGATTCTAGGAGGCAGTTCTAAATAGGTTAAAATAGTTTGGATTGGATTGTTTTAAACTAAGAGATTGAGTTTTGCACAGTTCTGGCGGTACTCACACTATATTTTGGACAGGAATGCGACTTCACCACGGGTCGGGTCAGGATTGAACTGCGGTTCCCTCGCCACGGACGGTCTCGGCCTGGTTCTGCTCACTGGATAATTCTACCTTCTGGGTCAGCTCTGCTAGCGGCACTGCACAGCGGTCTGGATCTCTGGTTGGGACAAAAGTTCTTGGCAAAAATTCAAACAGCTCGCCCGGCTATTGAATAGTTTGCAAATGATTTGGAGGCCTGCTGAAAAAGAATTCAGCTTGTGGATTCAGGCCTCTCTACTACAAATTCTGGAGTTAATTTCTGGTCGCTGGAGATTGATGGATTTGAAGTCTGGATCTCTGGATGTGAAGTCTGAAGTCAAAATGCTCCGCCGAAAGTGAAAATGAAAGTCCTATCTGGCTTCCAGTGGCTCTTTTTATGTGTTTAGAAAGTGGGTGGGTCGGCTAATTCTGCATGCCCAACCCTCTCAACTTATCATTGTCCAGTTCCTCCTCTCTTCCTTGATTGGGGAAACTGGGTTGTGAGTCAGAGTGATGAGGTAGGTTTATGGTCAGAGGATCCTCCCCTTGTCAAATTGTACACAAATCTATTTCTGATCCATATACATATTTATCTTTGTACCATTTTTCTAATATTATACGTCCAGTTAACATATTTTCTGTAGCATCAAACCATCCGATCCCTGTCTTTGTAAGATGTCGTGTCCACTTATGACAGAATTCTGCCCTTTTCATCCAGATCACGACCTCTAAACCTTTCCAGATTTTACACAAATGTGCACCAGGGATATGGGTTTCAGATGATAAAGTGTCAGATTTTTAACATGCATACATTTGGAGTAACAACCTTTTTTCCGCTACTATCCCCAAAACATACCACAGGGTCCTAACACCTCTTAAACGTTGCACAGAAAAATCACAAGAATGATGATGTTATTTATATATTTTTTACAAGTCCGCACTATGAATTATCCATCTTTTTAAAATTATGCTCTGGCCCCTAGGGGTGTGGTTTTCCAATGCACATGGTGGAATTTCTGGTTTATCCACTTCCCCCAAGCTCAGCTTGATCACAGATGCAGTGCCCCTCCCAGTATCTCCCAAGAGGAAGCCATTTTACGACCCCCCCCCCCCCCCCCAATATAACATTTGCCTGAGTCCAGGACAGGGCTTTGTTCAATTTCCTGCAGTCTGCAGGTACCACTCCCCTAATTCAATCAGAGAGGTGTCATGTCCTTTTGGCATGGGCAGCAGGATGCAGCCAGGCCTGGGAACACAGTTGCTGAATTCCCTCTCCTGTCGGGGGCAGTTGTCAGGCAGAATCCAGTTTCATTAAGCCAGGCTTCAGCTAAATGTCACTTTAGTTCCCAGTTTTCTACATTCAAATCAACTGACAATTTTTACACATGCAGCTAGAAAGCTGATTCTAAGTTCAAAACTATGACATTTAACAGTTTCAAACTATGTGACACTCAAAAGTAGGTCACTCATTTAATTTAAACATTTCGATTTTAGTGGTTTTAAATCCAATTTCAGTTAAGCTGCTGACATCCACAGCTCAGCCAGTTTTGTTATAAACATTGTTTTGGGCTCTTCATCTTTCCAGATTATGTATGCACACAAAACTTCATTCTGCCAGATGTCTGCTGGTGTTCAGTAAGATTTTTGAATATCCTGCATTGTTTGAAATAGGCATTTTGAGCTTGCATTCAGGGAAACAAAGGTGATTTTAAAGAGCTTTTTTAGCCAACCGGCACTGCTGTTTTTCCTTTGGCACACATTTCACTCATGGCACTCCTGGCCCATCATGCTTGCACTGGTGGGTGGCAGGTAAGGCAACCATTTTGTTGTGCGCACAAACTGCACGGTTTTCCCAGATTCTGGTGCAAATGTGGGCAGCGACAGCTCATCCCCACATCTACCCAGTCTATTGATTCAACATGGGTCAAAACCCTTGACAACTGTCAATCAATTGAAAAGTGCCATCTTGTCTAAAAGTCATGTGAATCGATCTGAACTTTTGCCAAATACTTTCTCTATGATTGTAAAATTCTTGTGATTTTGAATTTATTGAACCTTTGAAGTCTGTGGGGGTGGCATGGCCCATATTCACTCTATGCTCCCCATGACGGCCTCCCTTATCAGAGCCCCATTCGACTCACTCACATTTTTGGGGTTTGAATTAGACCAAGTCATTCCAACTACTGAAGTCGGGATTAGTTGTGAACATTGTAGTACTGTTGTAGAAACCACCACGAGTGCTGCTAAAGTTAATACCGTAAATGTACCTGACATATTTGATAATGAAAAGGGGTGGCGTTGGTTGAAAGGTATGCTATCAGGGGTTGAAGGTGGTCAAAAGTGAGTATTTGATTTGGCCTCCTGGAATACCAGACGTAATTCACATTTTGATGGTAAAGGCGCCTTCCAAGTTATTTATTCAATCACACTGCATTCATGCTGCTGGAAACGTGTCTCAGCCAATTTCCATGCAGATGGATTCGTAATACCCCATTCTCCGGCAAAAAAGGGCACCCAAAGTTATCCATTTGGTGGTATAAACATTGGGGTTAATCAGGTTTATAGATCTAATAAAGTATTCCCCTTTTACTAGGATGGTAACATATTAGCAGCAGAAATAACAACCTTGGGAGGTGTCTTCCAAAATTAGCTGCTTGCTATTGCTCAATGTGTATGACCCGCCCAGGGCAGCTGCTACTAGAGACAATTTTGTTTACATCGATACCATCATTACTGATTGGGTTAAGTATTCATCCAAAGATCTCAACTTATTGGGGGGTGACCTAAACGCCAGGTGTGGGGAACACTCGTCTTCTGGCAGGATTGGGGCCATCGAATTGAATAGTAAAATGGTTCTTGGGGATGCAAGTGTGAGAGGTCGCAGATGGCTGGAGTTTTTGAGATACTGGAAAATGGATATTTTAAATGAAAAAACCCGAGGTGACTGTCTGGGAAAGCCCACTTGATTTTCGGGACAATCTAAGGCCTCTCTTGATTACCTTTGTGGAAATATCCCTCTAGTCAAAAGAGTTAGCAATTTTACAGCCTGCAGGAGGGCATCTAGTAGCCATGCAGCCCTTACTCTTATATGGTAAATGGAGAAGTTCAATCTAGAGATCCAGAGGTGTTGATTCCAAATCACATGGGCAATAGGGTTGCGTGGTCGGAGCGCAACATATATAAGGCATGCTTGACTTTATGGTAGCAGGCTGAAATTGCATATTCTGTGTTGCATCAGGTTTCACCTGATGAGTTTCAAGCATGACTGTCCTTATTTTCAAAAGAAACGGGCGGGGTGACCCCAAAACGCATCACCATGACTGGCAAAAAAAATGTACACCCCTATAACATTGAAATTAATAAGGACAAATGCTTAATGCACAAGGAGTTATGGGACTTAAAAGGGAAGCTGAACTGCTTGTACATGTTTCAGCGGTAGTCTCAACATCTAAAAAAATGGTAGAGAAACTAGATAAAGAAAAAATGTCTCAGAGGCCTAATTTGAAACTGGAAACACATGATTGCAGCTTTAAACTGTGCAAACCCCAGGAATAGAATATGTGTAAAGTGTTGTTGTTGGAAAGGGGGACGGCTGACTTGTCTATCCTAAATCCTATCTTTGCAGAAACATGGGTAAACATTTTTGAAAATAGGATGTATTACTCAATTTGTGGTGGGAGAATGCCGCTCAGTAGTAAGCTTGTTTCGAAGATCCATTTTAACCCTGGTAATGTTCACAGCCATATTTTGAAATAAAAGAACAGAAGACCCCCGGGGCCCAATGGTTTATCTGCAGCAGTTTTTAAGGGTGATAGTCATCTTTGGGACAATCTCTTATGTGCCCAATGAAAAAAACTGCAGAGAACGACTTATCCCGCGTCTTGGAAAACATTGGTAACAGTTTTGATTTGATATGATTTATTTGAAATCATGCACCTGACAAAGTTAATCGGATCTGGGTGCCGATGTATTACATGATTGCAAATCATCTATCTGTGAGACACTTATCAATTAAGAACATTTCAAATAAAAAGGACTAAGCTTGAAATGTTCTTTCGGAAACAAATGAGAGTTTTGTGTTCTTGAATAGCTCTCAGGAGGCTGTTCTAAACTTTTGGACCATAAACTCCGAACCTTTGGTCCCCTTTGTTCAAGTATCTAGACTTGTAGCAACAGCTTATTGCACAAGCAAAGTTGGCAGACTGTGATATAAATCTTGATTTTATCCACCAAATAACTTGTCTCTGTAATTGGAAGGCTGTAATTCCTGTCAGCAGAGCATTTCCATCGTCCAGTCGAGAGTTAATAAGAGTCTCCACGACTGTGGCCTGGTTTTCTACATCTCTGATTAACTGGCCAGGCTGATGAAAAGTGTGAAATGTACCCCTAAAATCGGGAAAACTGCCCTTGTCGCAATGCTTTATACAGTTTTTAAATCAGGTGATCGACTATCCCAGAGAATTATCGTTTATTGTATCTTGTCGCTATAACTGGCAAATCTTTGCAACATAGGTACTTGAACATCTTCAGTCCTGGTTCACTGATAATATTATCCTGCACCCCTTACAAATGGGTTTCCGAACTGTGTCTAGAACGGTACATAATATCCGGCTATTGGACACTATAATTGGCCTTGTTAAAAGGCAGCATTCCCCTTCTGTATATATTACATTTGTCGACTTTAGGTCAGCATTCGATCGAGTAAATCGGGACATCTTATGGAGTAAACTCAGTGGATGGGGTTCCCGTAGCTGGCTACTCAAGATTACTGTGGTGCTACACTCAGAGACTACCGCCCAGATCCACTGTAGCAATGAGGGGAATCTGTGTAAGCCTTTGAAAATCAACAAGAGTGTAAAGCACGGGTGTATGCTTGCACCCCTGCTTTTTAATGTCTACATCTCTGTTTTACTGGCCAGACTGATGAAAAGTGCGAAATGCCCCCCTAAAATCGGGAAAACTGCCCTTGTCGCCATGCTTTATACAGATGAGCTAGTGGTCTTTCACCAGCTGTTGACAGGCATGAAATCATGCATGAATGAGTTGGGGTGTTATGCCATAGAGCATGCATTGTCTGTAAATATAGTAAATAAAAATGAAAAAAAACATGCTGGTCACCCTAAAGAAAGTTAACAAATCTTGCTTGAACACCTGCTTGGGCAGTATTGACTATACCGACTCCTATACATAATTGGGGGTGGAAATGTCAAACAGTGGTAATCATAGAAACATTTTTTTAAATAAAAATCAGACGGGCTAGGTAAATCACACATTTAATCTGTAAATGCGCTACTAACTATGCAGGGTTTTCGTTGGAGTGTGTGCTTTCTCTTTATAAGCAATCGTTCTGTCTGACGATTTTGGATGGTCTGGAGGTCTGAGTGGTAACAAACTTTAAATGGTTATACATGATTAAAAGGTACTTCTGGTGCAATGTGCTGGGCCTGCCTCGTTCCACCTCCATTTAGTAAGTACGCCTGGATTTGGGCCTGAGCTTGTTAAGATCTCTATTGTTAAAATGAAGAGGTGTATTACTTTTGGAGGCACTGTTGTCCCTGTTATGCCCTTTATTGGCAGAACTGGGTGAGTACTATTGTATGGTATACACCGCAGGATCAGAGGACCCCTTCATTGTCCTGTTTAAGGAAATTTGCCATTCGATAAATTGGGAACAGAATTTTGAACGCTGCATTGAGTTTTTTGTACTTAATGGGGCCTTTACCCGTAGATTAATGAAGTGGGAATGGTTTCAAAATTATGACCTTTTATCGGCTACCCACATGTTTGCCATGTGACACATAGATATCTGAAAACACAACACTACCTGTCCCGTTGTCCAGATACAGAGGTTCGTAAATTCCGACTAATGATGCGCACATATCAGCTTCCTGAGCGCTCAGTATGTTGTGTGAAATGGAATTTACCACAGGATGCAAGCTACTGCAGAATATGTAAGATCCCAAGCCCTTAAACATCTGCTTACCAAATGCCTGTGTTTAGGGTCAATCTATATGACAACCTTGGGTAACCTAGTGTACGATTACAATGCTATAAAATCAAATGAATTCTTGACTTACTGTTCCAATACGCAATCATCAGCAACGCACTTGACACTTTATTGGGTATGGAAAATAGTACTGTTGAAATTGACTGAAATTGATGCAACTTGATTGAAATTGATACGAATTCAACATGAATTGATCTACGTTTCCAAATTATAATGAAATTCTTATTCACGAGTCACATGGTTGTGGGTGTTTTAAAGTTGTTTTAACATTGTTGTAAAATAATGTTTATCTATGTGAAATTAGTTTTGATCGAATTTGTATGTAAACACATGAATTTATAAAAGTCCTTAATGAACTAAATACAATAAATAAATAATAATAGTTTGAACATCTGTTGCATTGCAGACCTTGAAAGATGGTTATCATAATTGTACGACTGATTGAGAAATGCAGTTTAATATGATGAAATCCAAAGTAGTGATATTGCCTGGACATAGAGCCTAAAAATACAAATTCTATTGTACTAATGAAAGGTCTTTTTCCAGATGACTAATTTTGGTACTAAGGAGTACTAATAATTCTCATAGGAAATACAATTTCTTAAAAAACAGATGTCTTGTGCAATGAAGCCAATATGGCTGTTTCTATTTCTTATATCAGTCATGGAGTTTAATTTATTGTGTCAGCACTAGTGGGATATGAGGCGAAGTTGGGAGGGATAGCTCCTTTATATGGCTGGCGCATGGGGCCATTAAACAATGAGAGCCGTGGTCATCTCTTTTTTCAGTCAGTAAGTCACCATAAGATGATTCATTCTATCATGCTGGGATACTGATCACAAACTGTACATTGTTCTCACTTGTTCTCTAAGAAAACAGGAGTTGGGATATAGAGTTCCCATCAGTTTGTGTCTGTGTTGTGTGGGAGTACAAAGGAAGCAACAATGGATATTTTGTTTCTCTGTCTCTAAACAAAGGATACATTATGTAGTACTTCTCCTTTGGATTTGTCTTCATATTATTGATTTTGAGGTTTTATGGAATGTCTCAAAAATAAACGAATTACAACGATAACAACATGGCTGTTTGAAGTTTCACCTTACACCACAGACTGACCAAGAAACTCCATATTAACCACATCCGTGAAGTGGAGGCTATACCACAAAGCCCTTATACTTCATCCTTCTCCAGTGCTACATTCCAGTACAGTACCAATCCAGCTAACTCTGTCTGCACCAGCACCCGTCTTCATCTTTCAGAGGACTCTGGCAGCTTGTCGACACCCACTGCATCACTGAACAAGCGTTCTCTTTGGCAGGTAGGTCATGTGCTTCTTTTGGCTCTATGTGTTAGCAGACCAAACATTTTTCAGAGATGCAAGAAAGATAATGCAAGAGATTGTCTTTGCAAAGAAAACCACAGAAATGTGCTTGCGCTGTTTTCTTTTTTTTTTTTTTTACAATAATGGCATTTGTGCAGAAACATTTTAAACTGACAGTATCAATTGTGTTGCTGATATTTTTTGTTCAAATGCTGCAACACTACTTGACATTGAGGCACATGTATGAAATTATTGCTCCGCGGCATAATCTGCATTTTAAGACCTACAATTAAGTAATCACTGTCAAAAGCAGGTGACAAGCAGCAACTGGCTCAGCTCAATTTATCCTAGTGTCATTTATGTGCGAGAGGATTTATATGCATATCGTATGACACAGGCGGCAATACTGCATCTCTAATTATAGTTAGGATGAAACTTCTATTGAAAAGATGTTTTTGGGAGGTGTATAACTTTAACACCCATCTACACAAGAAATTTAAATTACATGTAGAGCCCAACTAGAATGTTTGGGGAATATTTGTTATGTCCGTCCAGGGGGAGGAACTTTACAAAAGGATGCCTACAAAGGCCAAACTTCATCAGGAATGTTTGGTCTCACGAAAACGAAAACCAACTGTAGTGATTTACACTCAACTTGGAATAGCATATTGCATCGAGGACTTTTTGGAAAATTCACCAGGTTTGTTGAATATCATTAAGCATTTTAGTACATATACTAATGGATATGATTGTTATGTTAAGATTAAGTATGTGGGCAGTTGGCGTAAATCAGCAACGCAAGGCATTTATAAGGGCAAATAGGGTGCAATATGTCACTTTTAAGAAAGCAAATGGCAACATTTCGGTAAGATAGTTCAGTGGGTTGAGCGCTCACTGCTGCGATCTATGTGTCATCTGAAGGTCGCTGGTTTGAATCCAGGCAAGGCCAATTGAGCCTTTCACCCTTCTGAGGTCTATAAATGAATACCGACTCCGGTTGGGTGATCCTGTACATAAATATGTTTGGTGTAAAGCGGTTTTGGCGAAAGCGCTCCATCAATAACACATCGTAATCATGTAATCATCACGTTTTTAAAAACTGGTGGTGGGTTTGAAATGCTGGAGTGGGCCTATGCGTAGGCTTCACATCCCCTGACAAATCTAAAGTAAAGTTAAATCAAAGTAATCAATATTTTTCGGAGTATTACATTTATGCCCCTGTGGACGAACCATTGCCCTCCAGGTTCCGCTGCAGGACATACGCGTAGTACAATGTTGGAGGGCTACCTTGCAATAGTTGTAGCCAAAGGTCGCACTTCAGGGCATACAGGTGAAACCAATGATTTAGAATCTCGTCAGGATGGTGTGTGCATGATTAAAATATGTGTCAAGCTAAAATAAATTCACATAAAAACGTTGGGAAACGATGTTATGATTTTGTGGCATGGTGATATATTAAGTTGTGTCAAAAGTACTCACAATTTCGTTAAATAATATCAAATTGAATTTTTATTGTGACACTTCTAAGCAATACCAGACACTGAAATATGTCTGTAAAGTTAAAAGCACGGTAATAATGCACCTCAGCCATTCACTGTGCATGTACACTCATAATATATGCAGTAGTCATGTAACGCATGCAACTTCCTGAGCTGCCTGCATAGGAGCCCTGTTTGTTGCAGCGACTGTACTCTCATACAATGTATTATCAGAATACCAAACAATTCCTCTTATGTTTTTGGTGCTAAACTTGCACCATATCCTATAATGCATCTACAGATCCATAGCAGTATTTCCTTCCCTTTTGTACTCCAAAAAAAAAAAAAATCTTTTGCCCATTCTGTCCTAGACTGGGCCAATCGGGCCTTCTGACATTACTATTTGGGACTTTGTCCAGTGAAATCATTTAAAAGTTCATCAACTCCAAACTGTTTTGCATAGACAATCTGCTTTAAATAGAGTAATATGTCATTGGATGTGTAATCTGAATAAACACCTTCTGAATCCATGCCTCGTCACGCTGCCTCTGCCTCTATAACTACTATGGTGTCTGATTCTCACATCTACCAACACGACATCCAGCAAATCAGCACAGGATTGTGTGCTGTAGACTGCCCATTTTACAGAATTGGACAATGGAACTACATTGTGCAGGACACTTTGTAAAAAATCATTCCCTTTGCCACCTAGCTATGGTAGAGCTCTTAATACCTCTATGTAGTGAAAGTCTTATAATAATGTAACTAATGAACATGGTCATCATTCAATAACCTCAGGGTTGGTTCAGTGAAGTTTCACTCTTATACATAGTAGTTTTCAAACCATAGTTCACACAGCCTTTTCCAAATCCCACTGACAATTGGCCCTCTCCATTAAGTCATTAACGAAACTTGGGGAGGTGCATGTAAACTGGCTGTCCTACGCAGACAACATTGTGATATTTGATCACGCTTATGGGGGTCTGCATATGGCAGCCAAGGAACTTTAGATATCTGCTGATGATAATAATTTGGCGTTGACCTATGAGAAGACCAAATTCAAGTGTTTTGGTAAGGGCTGTAAAAGTCGTCCTCTTATTTTACCAGAGGGCTCTATTGATAGGGTCATGACCTTTAATTATCTAGGATTAGGGGTGGACAAGGGGCATTATGGAGGAATGAAAGCAGACAAAATATGGGTGGTCATGATACAGAACATTCTTATAAAAAAACTTTGCATTTAATACTGCTGGCTAAAGTTCTGCTGGCATAGTTAAACTCTATAGGAATAGCTTTTGTCCAGTTGTGTTATATGGTCTGGAGATCGCAGATATAAATGATCTAGATTGACGAGAAAAGATGGAATGCCGGTTCTGGAGGTCTCTATTGGGGCTCCCTCGACCTGTCCCGATAGAACTCATACGCTTTGAGTCTGGACTACCTTCATTAACTTCCCAGGTTTTGAGGAGGAGGGGGACATTTTTCATTAAGGCATGGAAAGACCCACAATGTCTGTTGTTAAAACTCATGGGATAGATCATGCGTACCAGAATGAAGGGAAACAAATTGTATGGTAGAACTAAGAAGTCACTTAATCTCTTTGATTCCCTGAACTGGACACCAAACTGGTCATTAGACCACTTTAAAAAAAAAATAAAGCAGGAGTTTACTAACAATTTAAAGACAAGTTTTTGGATCAACAATTATTCTCATTTCGAACATTAGAAAAGATATCTGAAACATAGGTGGCTGTGTTATGAATGTATGTCTGCTCAGCTTATCTGCTTAAATGCTCATCACTATCTGTAGATTCTATCTTTTCTTAAGAATGGATCTTTTGCCGACTATGACCACGTTGGGCTCATAGCAGGGGCTACCCAAAGAACTTCGTATCTGCTGCCTTTGTCAGAAACAAGGGGCGATAGAAACAGGCCAACATATCCCAACTTCCAGTGAAAATCTGGAATTGACATATCAACATGTATTGGCGTGATTTGTCCGCAGGACACAAGGATTACACCAAGAAGCATTTTTGAAGTATTGTATGAACTCATGTAATACGTCCTTGATGAATGCATTATATAATACATGGAAGGTAGCAGTGGGAAAGTTTGAAGACGGGGTAGTCAACTGAAGGCTTGAATGTAGAACACATTATTGTTTGTTTGCTTTAGGGCAATTATGTTGTGAAATAGGAAAGTGTTTACTTTTAAGGATAATTATATATGTATTTTAAGGTGTTATTTTATATTCATGTGAAATAGTTAATTGAACCAATGAAGGCATTAATAATAATAATAATAATAATAATAATAATAATAATAATAATAATAATAATAATAATAAGTCATCACCTGTGAAGAAGGAATACTTAGACATTGTTGACATTTACATGGAGGGGGAAGGGATAATCATATTGTGTTATTTTAATTCAGACTATCCTTTGGGTGCTGTGACCCTCCACTGGGTTTCTGGGGAAATGAGAGTTCGTCTACTACCCTGGCCAACAGGAAGGTTGCCAGGGACACTTACAGGTTTGTTACTACAACATGCAGAGTCCTGGGTAACAGTGTCCAAGCAGCAGTCAGGCTTTCTAGCAGCAGGCTATTTCAAATTTTCAATTGGGAGAGGGAAGGCTGCCTCCTTGAGAATCCTTTTCTTCACTCCAGTGACTAGGCATTGTGGGTAGTCTTTACCCAACAGGTTTGCAGTGAACTTCTTCTTAAGATGGTTCTTCTAAGATGATTCTAGTAAGCTGGGGTCTCACCCCTTTATATAGTCATCTTAGTTCAGTGGGATGGTCCATTCCATGCCATCTGTATGAAACCGCTCTTTGCAGCTGAAACAATGCCTTTACCTTCTGACAAGATGGAGGGACCCTTCGCCTAGTCTACAGATCTTTTCCTCAGCTGCACTATACTTCCCCTCTTTTGTGCCTGAGATCAAAAAGACGAATTTAATTATTCCCCTGGTGTGACAACCCGATTACGTTGCGGAGGCCTCCTGCACGTATCCAGGTCCCATCCTACCGAGTGGGGTAATGCCCTTTCCTCCTGGGAAGTTGTCATGCCTTCCAGCAGAGAACGAAAGGGCATACAGAAGTACACAAAGGCTTTGCAGGAGTCTAAGGAAACCAGTTTTATATCAGATGGGTTTTTGGCATGTATAACTAGGTCCTTACATGCAACTATATCAAATTAAATATAGTTGTATATTTATTTTTAACCAATATTCAGCCACCATGTCATGGGCAACAGATGTAAATATAGATTAATTGGTCCCCACTGTAAAATGCAGTCCATGGTTGTTTTAATTTGCATTCCTGCAGTCTGTTTCAGGAATGAACACATTAATCTGCGGCTGTCATGTTGGCAACGGACATTGCAGCTGCTGGTGTGTCAGCAGGCAGACTCCTGCAAAAGTACACGCGTGCACTACACTCTTTTAGTATGCATAATTGGAAAATGATTCCTTTTTTAGGAGGGCTCATTTTCTTCCGAGAATACCAGCATCATTTTGCATAACAAAAAACACAAGATGGCACAGAGTAACAGTTGGCATTCTGTCACAGTTTGTGATTTCTGTGTTCAGTAAAAATCCTACAAGCAAGATGCAAGTGGAGTCCCCATCCTCATACAATGTCCATGACTTTCATTGACTGATAAATGTGCCCATTTCTGAAGACCGGATGTGTTATGAAGGCTTTGTGTCACTTTTGATTTGAAGTGAGTAATCCATGTTCACTTAACTATGATGTGCCTCATTACACGTTTGGTGATCATTTGATAATAAATCCACTGAATGACCCCAACACTTGCTTACTGTTTTAGTCACTTGCTCATGTGGCTAACCACAAGGATTATGAGTGGTAGAAGGGTGCTGTTAATGCCCATGTTGGAGTCCATCGGACTCAATGGGGATATTGGCAGAATTGCCAGGAGTAGTATTTCTGCCATGGCAACTTCACCAATGTTTTACCTTGAAGTGGAAGAGTAAATCATGCACTTCAAGGTCAAACTCAAAATTTGGCAGTGTAGTAAAAATGCCGGCAGTTCCATTACCACTAAATAAGTGGTGGTACCAGAATTACTGCCACTTTTTTACCACAACTTCGAAATTGCAAAGAAGTCCTATATCTCCTCTTTGGGAAACACAGTGGAGGTCATTGTATGCAGTGTGCTAAGTCACACTCTTTAAAATGCCCCTGTTCATGCTGTGTCTTCAAAGCAACAACAACGTCTAATTGTATAGACTTAAGTTATCATGGTAAATCAGAACCTAGTTTTGCTTTGTACAGCCACATAAGACATCACAACTAGCCATGTACATCTTGCTTTTATGTGGCCTACACAAGCAAGTCACGTCATACCCGCCTCGGCGTGTACTTCATATTAAAGGGGATCCTACAGTGGAGAGTGATTAGGCTTGGGACTGGAGCAGTGTCAAACAAGAAAGAGGGGTGAACCCAGCCCATCTCAGATGTCATGCTTACCTCCCTAACAACATCAAAAACCTACAGCTTCATGGCTCACTCCTCCCTCCAAACAAAAGACATGGCTGACCACCCTAGACTGCTCCTCACACACGGCTTGCCTCTGAGGGTCAATCCCCACCACCCAACACTATTGAAAATGCCTTGGGGGCTAGAACTTCCCCCCTGCAAGACAAGAGAAACAATACAATTCGACAACACCTTGACTGTTCCTCACCTAAGAACCCCCCTTTTCAGGGATAACCCTCCCCAACTCCAGAAAACCCTAGAGCCTCTGAGTCTAGCCCTCTGCCATCCACCAAAAGATAAGAAAACGGACACACCTGCCTTCAACTGCTCCTTACCCACAGCCCCCCTTCCAGGGACATCCCCAGCACCAAAATATGCCGAGAGCCTCAGGGCTTCTTTCTACCCCCAACATACAGATACTATAAGAGACACTCCTGGCCCCTTTGGCTGATCCTCACAACTCTGCCCCTGAATAAACCCCACACCCCATAGAACCTACCCTCAAGACCAAAACAAATATGAATCTGTAGCACTGCACCCTGATATCTGCAGCACCTCCTGACACCCCCTGTCTTGCCCCTTCACCCCCAGTGCTCCCGTTCACCTGTTGCAGCACATACCTACTAATCGTTTTCCCCCTGATACCCATTAATGGAGGCTGTTCTTTTATGGCCCCATCATTGTTCATGAACGTTCTTGGCCCCTTGGAAATCAGGCTGCTTTGTACTCCCCGATCTCCTGTTTCCACCCTTCTCTACACAGCATCACCCAGCTTCAGCTACCTGTAACCACCCATGCCTACCTCAGAATCATCTCATCTTAATCCTCGCCCTCAGTCATTCCATGACTCCAGTAGAAGAAATGATCATCCACTCCTGTTCCTGACCAGCTTGCCACCATCACTAGCACACTCCACTGGCCTCCCACCTGGATCATGTATCACTGGGCAAAGATCACAGAGAGGAACATGTAAGTCCTGGTGGAGTATGTACTGAAGAATGCACCAACCTGTTTCTGCTATGAACATAATACGATCAAGGAACAATACTTCACCCAGGTGAATGGAATCACTCCCACGCAATGTACCCTGGCCCAGATCCAGAATCACTGGAATGTTTGCAGGCTGGTCAACAACAATCAGAGGGAGCTTCAGTACCGGGAAGAGCAGGTCATGTTGGTTATTGACCTCAATGGCTTCGAGTAAACTAGAAGAGTCAATGATGTAATTGAAGGCGAATCCACAACAGGCATTCACTAGAGGATGTGCAGCCTTATTTGGCATGGAGTTGAGTGGGAAAGCACATTGGTGGAATGTTGCATAAGGCTGTTTCTGTAGACCGGTTATCTTGCTCTTAGTGGCATCGGTACAGTCATGGATCTCTCCCCTTTGGACACCCACAATGTTGCTGAGGCATAGAACTGGGCCTCTGTGACGTTGAGGACAACTGGGTCTGTGGGGGAGCATGTGTGGTGCTGAAGCCATCATATCATGCCATTCAGAACGTGTGCGAGGATAAAGGAGAACATTGCTAGGTAATGCCATGCACCAGAGTCAGTTTGTTGTAAAGTGCCTGTGGCAAAGAAATTGTGCACTGTTAAGAACTTCAGCACGTGGATGTAGCACTCAATTTCGGCCAGTAGACTGTAGTTGGTGGACAGGTGCATGAGGTCATGGTAGGACAGCATGGGCCAGTACCCTCTTGGTGCGTAGCACCTTCTGCTCTCTGGCCCTTCCTACTAACCTTGTGCTGCTTGCGTGTTGACTACACTATAGGCTCATGGGCTGCCTGAGGGGGACTTAGGCACAGGCTGATGGGCGGCCTGAGGGGGACTGAGCACAGGCAGATGAGATGTCTGTGGACAGGTCTGGACCACAGGCTGATGAGGCACCTGTACAGGGGATGGGTCGCAGGCTGCTGGGCTGGCCACTGTTGTTGCTAGAGTCCCATCTGTGCAGGAGTCACAGTAGCATTCTGAGATGCAATAAAAAAGGTCCTGTTTTTTCCAGGTTTGGAAGAAAAAATGTTTGTATTCTTTTACGTGCTGCTTCCACCTTTTAATGTGAGAGTTTTCACCAGTGTGCCGTGTGGTAGGTTTTAGGACGGATTGTTAATGTAATTAAGTACACCTCTTGTTATGGTTCCGTTACTCCCTCAAATTGCACCCACTTTTGAGCAGGTGCAATTTGAATGAGTAAAGTTGGTCGTAAATGAAGCCGAGTCCATTATGGGATGAGGTGTATTTGTCAGGTCTATTCGTGAGGCATAATTTAAGGTAAAATTGAGACATCATCACAAAGCGGTTGAATCAACTGGTGATCATACCTTGTTTGCATGTTTTAAAACATATTTTCTCATTCACATTGCACGAATATTGGCTGGCGCATAAAGGTGAAGCGTAAATCGGTTGTATGCCTCAAAAGATGTGTAAAATGACTCCAATGTGTGTGAAATAACAAGTCATCTTCCCAAATTCCATGAGTAAAGATATCTGAAAAATAATTATTTACATTGACATAGCAATTCGCCACACAGAGTTTCAAAATGTAAAGCAACAGAGACATGAATGTTTTGCAGCACATGTGTTTGTATGTGAGTTGCTTTATTTTTTCACTTTATTGTAGTTTCTGCTTTTCAAGTCTTTTCCAGATTTTGCTTTATTTAAAAACGTTTTTATGATAAAGCATACAGCACTTAAAGATTCTATACTTTGTGAAACCTAGTTATTCAATTATCCATAATCCATCTGTACTGACTTTAATCATCCAAATGGAGCATCGCAGATAGAGTTGATACATGTGACAGGGCCACTCAATTCATACTTTCGAGACTTCATCCATTTGACGAATAGATGTTTGGTGTGCAGGTCAAACAACCTGAGAATATTTTTCTTCTTACATTTTTTATCATCAAAAACAAAAAATCAAGTTTAAGACAGAGCTGCTTTTTGCATTCGTTGTCTGGGTAACACTGTATGGAGCGAATGTGGATCATTTCTGAGCACACAGGATGGCTGACTATTTAATCTAGAGTACAGTGGTGGAGAGCAGAGCTGCATTGTTGATACTTAGGGCTGCACACTTGGCGTCAGCTTTCAGGATGATCTGTACCTCTGTATTCATCTAAATTCTTTTGGGCAATAGGAAGTAGCCCCTTGTGAAATGATTGTGGAACTGAAACAGTGTGCGATAATATTTTGTAAGAGACCATAGCTGACCAGTGGCTGTTACCCTTAGGAGGTCCAGTTATGTTCCAGATCGATTTCTGATGTTGCATTGAGGATTTGGCTTTGAAGTGCACGCACACCAGTCACTGCAGTTCAATATCTATGGCTGCTGTATTGTTGTGCGCAGAGCTTCAGTGTGGTGGGTGTCATGAAATAAAGCCTCTTCTGCACAGACTCTCTCCTCCCTCCTCTAGTATGGTTTATATAATTGTAACATTATACTCCTGTAATTAAGAAAAAGCCAGCACTGAATGATCAAAGCTCTTCTCCCAGAATTAATTTTGCTTATTTGTTTACATTTATTTATTGAGCATAAACCTAGCTTTGGAAAGACCATTAAGGAGTAATTGATGCCAGTTTGAGTTTTGTTAATTTTAATTTTTGTATATACAGCAAGAACACTGGCCGAACTTCAAGGCAATTTTAATACACATTTGGACTGAAAAACGTGCACAAATACCCAATGTGCTGAAATCATAGTATGCATGGCCCTACTTCACGGCAATTTCAATTGGCCATGGCACTATGATTTCAGAGCACTGGATATTTGTGCAAGTTTCACAGTCCAACAGTATTTTCATTGAACAGTATAAGCCTCTTACGGTGCATAATCAGCCTAAAGGAAAAGTAAGTAGGAACTGAAAAGGGAAAAATCTGGCTGATTTAGAACAATGTCTAAACCAGTTGATGACCCTCACGTCAGATACTGATCCCCCCAAGACCTCGGGAGAGGTCTATAACAACACACTAAGCTGTTTCTTGAATCCTCTTAAATCCTAGGTGATTAGAGACAAGGTATGCAAACAGTCATGGTACACTCCTGTCCGGGCCAATTAAAAAATTGAAAAGAGAAAGGGAGAACCTAGCTGGAGAACAACTCAAACTAAGGAAAACAAGGGTAAATGGAAATCTCTACCAAAGGTATTTAAAGAGGTAAAAAAAAAATTACAACGAAATTGAGGCTGCCAGGAACAATTCTGAGCAACTATTTGAAGTTTACAAAAACATCAAAGCCCAACCTCCAGCCCCATTCCTTGCAGCCTACCACTGAGGATTGTAATTTGGTGCAACAGGCCTGTGCTAAAAAATATTAAACTGCCCGCATCAAAATAAGTATAGTGTAATATCCACACCTACACACGCCCCTCCTCAAAATGCAATGCTCCAAGACTTTCTCTTCTCTTTTAATCTTACATTGAAGGAAGAGATGCTTTATGGTGCTTAAATCTGTGTGCCCTACTTACTGTCCAGACGAGATACTCCCCTTCAAACTCATTTTGTAAAATTCGAACATTTGTGTTCCCTTTGTCTTTAGCTTTGCAAACTCCTCCTTTGGTCATTGTAATGTACGTGACATCATCAAACATGTGTTTGTTACGCCATTGCCAAAAGAAATACAGCTCCTGCCCAAATGACCTGAGGCATCTGCGCCCCATCACTAACACACTTTTCTTGCTGAAAGCCATTGACAAATTAGCAGCAACCCAGTTACAACAACATTTGAAAAATGATAACATCTTTTATCCTAAACAATACGGCTTTCGTGCTCACTATGCAACGGAAAATGCCTTACTTGAACTCCAAATGCATTTGTTTAATCTTATGGAAAAAAGTAAAGATGGGCTGCTCATTTTGCGAGACTTATGGGCCACTTTTAGTTTGGTTGATCAGAAGTGCTTGGTGGACTGTCTAACCTCATATGGGGAATGCTCTAGTGAGGCTGCAAATCGTATTCACTCTTTCCTGAGCAACAGTAGTGCACATGTATGTTGGGGAGATGACTCCTCAAGCTCCAAGCAAATACACTTTGATTTTCCACCAGGTGCCTGTTTGTCTCCTGCTATGTTTAACCTACACCCCAAGCCTCTCTGTGACCCCCTCCCCACTGTTGATATCCACCTTTCCAACTATGCTGATGATGTTCAGCTCCTCACAGCACTGACTGGCGACTACGTATCTGACTCAACACAGCTTACTAACATCTATGACCTTGTCAAAGGATGGAGGACCCATAACTGGAAGTGTTTAAACCCAGACAAGACCACGCTAATGATTTATGGGTTCATGCAAGATAGAACCAAGTTGCATCCTGATTATTCTAATTTGATTATTGAAAATAACCGGATAAAGTACTCAACTCAAGTCAAAACTGTTGTATTGTGCCTGCCTGAGGTGAGGTAGCTTGAGATGTCATGTGGAATGTTTACGTGTGGATGATGGAATATTCTGAGTCAGTGTTCTGTGTAGAGGTGGTTACAGCTGGCTGGCCCTGGGTGATGGGAGCCGGTGTTGTCACATCTTATGTCCTTTATGTCTTCATGTGGATATGTAACTAAGAACTTGGAAATAAACTTATCTGAAGGAATCTTAAAGACCCTGGGACCTGCTTTTTAACAAAAACATTGGGATTACATATTGATGCCTCACCAAGCTTCGATGCACAAGGAGATGGTATAGTAGGGAGCGCGCAGTATCATCTGAAAGCGTTAAGGCATGTTAAACCTCTTCTGTCTCACAAACCTCATGCAGCTTTAGTCAGAGCATTAATTATGCCTCACATTGAGTATTGTAACGCCATACTGATTGGAGAAAGTTACATAGTCTAAAGAGACTTCAAACACTGCAAAATTATGCTGGTCGCATTGTCTATGATATTCCAAGGAGAGAGCACATCAGCAAGCCAGAAGAGGACTCCACTGTCTGTGTGTGGCAGTACAGATTTGATTTAAGGAACTCTCAGTGGCTCACAAATGTGTCTATGGCAATGCTCCCACCTACCTCAAGGATAAAATAAAACTCTATGCTCCACAGCGCCAACTTCGTTCCGGTTCGGGCAGTCTGTTGTCTGTTCCCAGATCCAAAAGAGCCAGAGGTCTAGGGCATTCCTTTATCATCCTAACTGCTCAATTCTGGAACTCGTTCTGGAATTGTGTTACCTAACGTTTAGGAAACATCTGAAAACCTTCCTGTTTGAATGATTACATCTGGCTTGTGCCAGCTATGTCTTGAATCTTTTTTTCTCAGATGGCCGATTACTTGTCTCGTCACCTCTAAGTATTTGTGTATGTGTAGAGCCCTGATGCCTGTGGGTTTTCGGGGCTTAGGAAACAAATAAATGAAATAAGTAAATAAAATAAACTTGCACAAATACATGGTGCCCTGAAATTATAGTACCCATGGCCCAACTTCACGGCAGTTTGAACTGACCATGGGCAATATGATTTCAGCGCACTGGTTCTTTGTGCATCTTTAACAGTCCAACAGTACTTTCATGTAACAGTAAAGTAATGCAAGCCAAGTTTGCTTTGCTTTTACCATTTTGCACATGCCAGAGACCTATCTAAATTACCAGTTGTGCTGCAATTGGCAAATCTCCCCAGGCATTGTACTGCTGTGAAATAACAGTGAGAGTGGCATAAAGGCAGTGCTATACTCAGTGGTGGCGGAAAAATGTGTTAATTGGAGGCGCGTATATACTTCCCACAAACGTGCAGGAGTGAATGAGCTATGGGAGGTACCCTGAAGCAATCAAGAGGTGGGTCGTGGGGGTTCTTCCCCCGAGAAATCTTTTTCAATAAGGGGTGAAAATGGTGTCTTTTATGGTGCACTTTAAGGAAAAACTGGTGGAAAAGGCAGTTTGCAATTGGTTTTGTAGGGTAACGTATGGAACAATCAAATAGAAGTGAGTCACCAGCAGTGTGAGCGAGGGAGGGACCCTGAACCAATCAAGGGGAGCGTCATGGGGGCTCTTCCCCGGTTGTGCCCATACATTTATACATGCCACTATTCACATACATCAACATATTGATGTTTGCTTTGCGCATAATATCAATAACAATACTATAAGAAAACATGTCCACGCTGGCTATGGCAATATAGGGTGGTATTCCCATGTAAGAGCATGCTCCTGTTGACTTGACCATTAAAAATGAAATGCCTCAATATGAAAACATATCGAAACTGAATGCAGCAACATGCCAGTCTAGCCATGTAATAACACATCATGCTTGCTGTAACAGAGATGCCAAGTAAAACAAGCATTGACAAACCCAATAGTTTTGACATTTGTAGTTCTTTACAGCATTTAATATTTAGCATTGAGGAAAGGAATTTCGAAGTCAGACGTAGGCTGCTTTACTGTATGAATCCTTGCAGGACCATTTCACTGAGAGCGACGTGTGTTCCGGGCTACCTGTTGCATATGGATAAACAAGACAGTATAAACGCTGTTTTTGACTCTCTCCAATTTCCACTTTATTATACAGAGAGCAACCTTGCTTCAGCTACTGCCGTGACTACCGTGAATAATGAATTGCTATTGCTGGAGTTTTAAACATTGAAGTGTACACATGACTTGTGACTCTGCCCCTACTCGTTCCGCCTATCTCACTTCCTTTCCTATAACACCCGGAATACGTGCATTCACACGCGCATTAGGGGAATTCATTTGGAAGTCAGAGATAGGTTGCTTTGCTCTGCAGAGAGCAGCGAGTGGCGAGTGGCACTCCACGATACTCAAAAATAGTGAGGTAACTTGTGCCCATTTGTTTTTTTCATTTATGTCCACGTCCTTTTTTGGTGATCATTTTTCCTTTCCTTAAATACAGTATAGTGTGCTACATGCAGGGGGGCATTTATAAATTAAAATATAACATGCCTGGCCCAGTAGTTATCTCTCGGGCCTCAGTCTCTCTTAAATCCACTCCACTTAAACCGTCTCCCAACATTGCGATTAAAAGGAAGTTGACAAATACTGGTTCCCAAGTACCGAAAAAAAGATTGTAGTGGGTGATGTTCGGTACTATTGTCAACTTCGTCCTGATACGAGTGCTTCTGGCAGCAAGGGTGCTTCTTTTAAGATCCCTGTAACAATGTAACAAATGGTCCAAGTGTGGCGAATTTACAAAACACCTCAATCACAGACACACAGATTATATCTGAAGCGTATTCACAACCTAAAGTTATGGGATTCTCTCTGTCACCTGCAAACCTAACTAGTGTATATCTCGCTCAGTCCTTGCCTGTGGTTGTCCCACTTGTTGAATGTGCCATACTGTCTGAAAAATGTGATCAGGGGGCAAAGCATGATATGTTGTATATTGATGATGATTCAAACATTCATGATGGAGCTGTTCAGGCTCCATCTTCTCATATTGATATGCCTGCTTGCTTTTCCCCTAGTCCTGAAACGTTTCATGATTGCAATGCTGGTTGTGAACTCTCCCCTTGCATGTTTGAACAATCTAGACATGAGGTAACTATACACTCTCTGTCCTATAGTCGCCCCACACCACAGAGAGCTTTGTTAAAAGATCCTGTCCCCCAAGTCCCTGCTGTCTTTCCCAACTCGCAAATCTCACTAATTGAGATAACCCTTAATGCTATGAACTCTACAATTCATTCATTATCCAGATTGTTTGAAACACTTGAAGTAAAGATCTCTAATCAAACCAAGCAGTTAGATAATATAACTGCATGGATTAAATAAATTGATAGAAACCTGGGGCAACGCTGTGAGGATGTCGTTCAAGAGGTGGACAATTCGGGTTGTGCTATTACCCTGAGTACAGAACCTCCATTTGTTAACAAACCTCTTTTTGTTTGTAAATTATCCGATGACTGTGTTTTGCCCACCTTCACTTCCATAATTGGTCCTCAAATTGAATCTACTATTCAGGGAGAAATTTTCACTGGTGATGATGTTACAATGAATCCTGATGAGTCGAGTTCGACTAGGGTTCCAGAAAAAGCAACTAGGCTTTTTAAACCATCGACTGCTAGAAAGTCTGTCATTTTTGAAATGTTTCAACCAAAAGATAAACCAGGTTATTCTATCACACAGTGTAACGAGAAAAAGACAAAAAATCTAAAGAATTTGCCTGCTCGTAAAAAAGCGGGGGTAAAACAGTTTGTTAAACAACTTCTTCTTAATAACATGTCCTCAACATGGATGAGTAATTCTGTAGTGACCAAATATAAGCAGCTTGCATAAAAGAGACGAAAAGTTGATGCCCATAGATGTGCCTTCTCCTTCAAATTACTCACTGTTAAATTATTTGATTTCTGCTATAGCCAAAGGCGACTCTCAGAAATCTGAAACTCAGAAAGTTAGTGTGCCTCTCACTTCAAAACCTTCAGATGTGAGTGTCCCAGTAAGGAAACCTAATGAACAACTTGTGACTAATGATTTCTTGCCTCAAATTCGAGCAGAAATCCAAAAATCTATGAATGAATTTCTTATTAAAAAAATAATTGATTGTTCAATTTTCTGGTTCACCGTCCACTATTGTTACTAAAAACACTGATGAACATGTAGTAATACAGTGGTTACTGATTTGAATCAGAATAGATGAAATGATCATTCTGATTTTCCTACAGCCATTAACAACCGGAATTTAAATATGAAAACGATGGCTTTGCGCGAGTGTGACTCCTTACAATATGCAAAGTGGAAATCAGAAATGACACTGCTTTATTTTGAAATGTCGCTCATCCCCATATCCTTCTTTTAATTTGAGTCAAGCTAGTGTGTTGGCAATTTTTGAGGATGTTGATAGTTGGCAGGATTTAACATCAACGGACATCAGCCTGGAAGAGTTTCTTAATGATCACGACCTGTCTATAGTAAGGTTGTGGGTGTCATCCAATGTTGTTAGAAACATGATATGGCAAGCGAGGATGGACTTGTTCTCTTTGGGTTTTGAACTCGCCTTAGATCCCTCACAGAAACTATTGGAGGACTGCCAACAGTCTCATCTCACAAATTCAACCATATCAGTAAAACGCCTGAATATCTATTGCACTACAGAAAAGGTCAACGCCAATCAATATACAGGACACATACATTTCCAAAATGGCAGAAATCAAAACCTTTAACTAAAAGAGTCTTCTGTTTCAAAAATAGTGTCCCTTGCAAGTTGGAACACTTGTGGTTCCACACATTTATTTGAGCAGAGTTTCGAGGTAATATCATTTTATGATATTATCGCATTGCAAGAGACTTATTTGACTGCCAAGCCGATCTGAAACAGTCATACCATTGCTCTTCTTCCAGCCAAGAGAGCCTCCAAAGGCCGTCTTTCATCAGGGCTCATGGTGGCGGTTGATAATAGTAAAGGATATGAATTACAGTCATGGCTTGGTCCTAATATATATCCACAGATGGTTAGAATTTCTTACCAAGGTGGAATGCTTGCATTAATTAATATCTATCGAAACCCTGTAGCCATAACAGATAAGACAGTTTTTTGTGACTTAGAAGATCTGCGCAATATATCGTTGCAAAGTCCTGAAATAACTAACATCATCTAAGAGGGTGATTTTAATATGCAATGTTTGTACCCTAAACAATCTAAAAGAAACTCAAATTGTATAAAATGGCTATACCTGATGAACGATCGCCAATAAGTCATGGTGAATGGTGCATTCACTGGTGATATTCCAGCAAAAAGCACTTGGCGTAGAGGTAAAAACAAATCAACAATTGACTTTATGTTTGTTCATAGAAATAACTTTTACCATGCTCTAAGATATGAAGTAAACAATCAGGCTGCCAGTGACCATGAATTATTATCATTGCAATGGACGAATGATAATATCATTGATAGACCTGCATATGGTTCATTTCAACCAGTCCTAACAGTTAATAATTCCAAATCACGCTTTTGTTGGAATGATCATTCACTTGTGAGCCTGAATAATGACATTAATGACAAGATAACTCGAGTCATGGGGCCAGGAGAACCATATACCTCTATTCTCCAAATGTATAAAATTGATGTATCTTTAGCTTCACACCCACAGGTTCAACTAAAACATGCTTTTGATCTGTACGTGCAAGAAATGAAAACCATTATGCAACAGCGCAAGAAATTGGCTCTGAAACGTCCTCCTGCAGAGTGAGCGACCGTACTTCGCTTTCATAAATGCAAATATTTAACTGGCATCGTACACATAAAGCCCAGTTGTGTCAACGGGATGGTGAAACAATGTTAACAGCCATTTCTTCTAAGAACATAGCACAAATATGGTCCATGCTAAATATAGCAACACACTCCAAACAACTATCCTGTCAAATTAATGGTGTGTCAGAGTCTGCATGGATTTCCCACTATTCGGAAATGTATCAACATCCTGGGTCCCCAAAAACAAGTTATGCTGATGATCAGGTCTCCTATACACCATTAAAAATTCTTGAGGAAGATGTACGATGGTTTATCAATAACTCAAGTAGCTCAAGGGCCCCCGGCCCGGACGGTCTAATTAACTGGATGTTTAAGCAACACCCAGAACTTTGGACTAGAATCCTATATAACATCCTTCAAGGTATATTGATATCAAATAAGATTCCAACCTCTTGGAATTGCTCTGTGATGGTGCCCATCTTCAAGAAGGGTGATCGGTCCTGTCCTTCCAATTACAGGCCAATTGCACTTCTCGATGCCTTGGGGAAGCCATTTGCACATTTTATTTTACGCAACTTTAACATCTGGGATATTCAGAACTCGAAGCAGGACCCGTATCAAACGGGGTTCAATCAAGGGCTAGATACTTCGATAAACCTCATGACTATATCAGCTATCATTTTTCATTATGAGTCTTTAAAGCAAAATTTATAAAATGTTTCTGTCGTTTTAAAAGCTGCATTCCACTCAGTGTCAAGAGAGCTTTTGCTAGACATATTGCTACAGAGTGGGTGCCCCAAATATATTATAGCACTAATCAAAGACTTGTATTCTAACACTAAAATTCAAGTAAGATTGGATCCTCAGGTCCATTTATCACCATACATCATCATGAGTCGAGGGCTCCACCAAGGTTACATCCTTGCATCTGCCCTTTTTAATTTTTTTATATCGGATATCCAAAAGGTTTTTGGATAGGTGATCTCTGATGTGCCTAAACTAGGTGGTCTGCCTATTCCTGCACTACTATACACAGATGATTTAATTCTCATATCGAAAACCCCTCAGGGGCTGCAACGGCTACTTGATGCCCTAGCGATCTATGTTCAAAGTAATTGTCTTTCAATCAACCTAGACAAGACACAGGTAATGATACTTAAATGATCGTAGAAACGCAAAGAGAGAAAATATACTTGGAATATTCATGGGAAGGGGCTTGAATGTGTGAACTAGTATATGTATTTAGGGGTCCATGTTGCTGACTCTTTACATTGCAAAGTGCATTTTCTGACTTTAAACACAAAAATTATTTCCCAAGCAATAATTATCCAGCAACGGTTTGGGAAATTTTCATTATCACCAATCTTAGACTTTTACCTCCAGAAAACAACACCTGTATTGTTATATGGCGCACAGATGAAAGGGATAACATTTGAACTAACTTGGAACAGGTACATTTTGGTGTTGTACTCTTAATTTGCCCAACTGTGTACCCATTACTTGGATCAGGCATAAATTGGGCCTTATCTCTTTATACTCCCGAAATCTGTGGCAAATAGTCGCATTGTTTTGTAAAAGTTTATTTGCGATTGAATCCACCACGCTTATAGGAATCCATTTTCGCATCTTCGGATGCTTTTATTAGTAAGTGGAGAAGACTGGTGATTGATGCATTGGCTTGTGCTGACGTCTCGTCTACTCGTCTTCTCGTCTACTCCAGAACCCGGTCAGAGTAAAGACAAAACTTTTCTAATGTGACTGGGATAAAACCAGAGAGAAATACCTCAACCATCACGATTTTAGAGAAAATCCATTTCTGCATAAAACATGTTGCGTGCTTGAACCATATTTAAAGAAATCACCCTCACAAGATCATAGGGTGGCCTTTATGTGATTAAGATTTAATCTCTGGCATACCAATGATGTGCAAGCAAAAAGAAAAAATATTCCATCAAGTGACAATTATTGTCCTTTTAGCAAAATGCATCAACAACCTGAAACTTTGAGACATGTTCTGACTGAGTGTGTAGCCCTGAAGTTATTGCGAATAGAAACTTTCAAGAGAATCCTGACTCCACACACAGAGATGTCAAGTGAACTTTTTTGGCACCAGATTTTTTGTGGTAATATAGGCTCGTTGAGATTTGAGACAATTTCCTTTCTTCAGGCTGTGGTTCTTCAATAGCAATTCATCCTATCATTTGCAGATGCAAAGGAAAGTGAATGTAAATGAAGACCTCCTCAAATCGTAAAAACATCAACCGGAGAAAATCTAATAAGTTCTATATATGATTTCCAACTTTTGGAATGAACCCTGATGCGTGCCAAGTAAATTATCTATCGTGAAAGGGGATTTGAAATTGGTGTCTATATACACACTCAGGGGATCATTGTATTAAAATACATGAAAAAGACAAAAGTGTGTAAATGCATCTATTCAGACATTATATCCCTAAAATTCTTTTTATCATGTGACTTGTACATTTTAATGTGTTCTAATAGTGTTTAATGTTGTTGCATATTTTAATGGTTGGTGGTCATATGATTATAGTTTATAGTATTTTTAAGATGTTCTTTCGAACTTTTATCATCTCCTTCGGAATTGTGATTATGTATCACTAAGAAAGAAATTATTAATCATTGTAAAGTTGATGTAATTCAGCTATACCAATACAAATAAAAACAACTGAGGAAAGGAATGAGAAATGACAGCCCAGAGAGAATGACAGCATGGAAAGGAATGAAGGCCAACACTGGGGGTTGACGAGCCGAAACTCTGTGTGGAGAGAAATAAGAAATAAATGGCACCACAAGGAAGAATAAAACAAAGCAATAGAAGAAAGGTAGACCAGCAACAGTACACAGGAGCATTACACAACATTTTAATGAAGGAGTGACAGGGAAAATGGGGGCAGAGCAACAGCACAAGGAGGGGCTGAATAACATCACAAAGGTGGGTGGATGACAGCATGAAGGTGGGCAAGTTGAAGAGACAACGCTAGAAGTGACAACTCAAAGGCAGAAGGACCAACAGCACAAGGTGGGAGAAGAAACAGCACATCAGGTGAGGAGTGGCAGTGCAAGAGGGGAGGGGTGACAGCACAAGGGGGAAGAACGACAGCATAAGTGAGGAAGGAGGGACAGTGCAAGGGGAGAGGAGGGACAGTGCAAAGAAGAAGGATAGACCGTGCCTTGTGGGAGTGACAGCACAAGGAAAGAGGGAGGGCAGTACAAAAGGGGAGGAGGGACAGAGCAAGGGGGAGAAGAACAGTGCAAGGGGGAGAAGAAAAATCGCAAGGGGGCAGTTCAGGGGTGGCGAGGGCAATGGAAAAGGGGTAAAGAGGGACAGTGCAATGGAGGAAGGAGGGACAGTGCAAGCAACAGAGGAGGGACAGTGCAGGGGTGGGAGGAAAGGCAGCACAAGTGTGGGATGAGGGAGAGAGCAAGGGAGGGAGGAGGGAGAGCACAAGGAAGAAATAAGAAATAGCACAATTGGGAAGAAGCAACAGTGCAAGGGGGGAGGAATGACAGTGCAAGGATATGTAGGAGGGACAGTGCAAGGGGGAAGGAGAGATTGTACAAGGAGAAAGTAGGGAAAACACAAAGGGGATGGACACTGCAAGGGAAGATGCAACAGCACAAGGGGTCAGTAGCAGCACAGGGGGGGAAAGGGACAGTGCAAAGGGGAGGAAGAAAAGCATAAGGGGCAAAGGAAAAACAGTGCACGGTGGCAGTGACATCTGTTGGTTATATATATATATATATTAGATGAGACTGTTTTCCTACAGTCGGAATGGGAGGCACTCCCCCGTTCTACACAGAATCACCAGGAAGCTCGTTTACTGCAGACAAAATATCTTCTTTATTGTGCAGACCATGACTATTAGTCAAAACCACAAAAAAAACTATGTGGTGCTCCATACTTAATGGCACAAAATGACGTGTTTCGCGGTTATCTCGCTGCTTGATCACAAGCAATATATATATATATATATATATATATATATATATTTACAGCCTTTGGTCATAGTTGTCCTATATTGTAGTTGTGATTGTATATGTGTGGAACTCCAGAGGCACCCCCACACACATTCACACGTGCAGTTCCCCATCCCGAATTCCCAATGTGCCAGGCAAAGCTGGGGAAGCAAAATGCCCATAGACATGCATAGTTCATTAGACATGCTCGCTGAGGAACAAAAACTCTGAAGGGGAAACCACAGTTCCCTTTGGACTGTTTAAGCCAGCTCAGGAGCACCCCCATGGCTTCAATCAAGCAGCCAAGGTAGTGCTCAGTGTTTACACTGGACTGGCTTGTTGGTTCTGCCATAGTGAGTGAGGGATCTGGGGGTTCAGTACTCCCTTGTCCTTTATGGATGATCTGCCACTTGCTAAAATGCAGGTCAAGTAGGGGAACTAATAAGCCCCATACTGCTTGCGGATTCAGGGGCGAGATGTCCACATGAAAAATTCAAATGTGACATGTGAGGGGCAAAGGATAGCATAATCCATAGAACGTTGATGAGGAGGAGCTGCACACTGATGGGAGTTTGATTTTCCTCCAGGTTACTGAGCATGTGGGACCTTACTGGAAATGACTCTGCTTGAAGTGACAAGGACTATCATTCCCACAAGGAAATCCCTATGCAAGCAAAACTGTCTGCCTATAGGGGATTGCCTTCAATCACAAGTAATGTGTTTTTCTATTGTTTGACTTCAGGCAATGTTGGATAAAATACGATACAATACCTGAAGAAAAACAGAAATCCCCTTTGAATGTGAACTTCTATGTTACAGGGACGAACCGATCGAGAAGAGAGAGAGAGAGAGAAATTTGCAGGGGAAGCCCTCTGATGTAACAACATCTTGGTGGGGCAGAGCAGTGTGGAGCCTGTGGCAGCCTGTGAAAGAGAGAATGCAAGAGAGGGCGGGCATAGAGAAAAATGGGGAAACCGCTTTCTGGAGACCATTTTATGTGGTGGCGCAACCACAGGGCCCGGGACCCTGATCAACAATGCAGAAAACAGAAGGAATGGGAGGACTGAAACCTACACCAAACACATAGACCCACAGAGATGCTGAGAACAATTCCATGGGGGAGTCGAGAGAGAGGAGATGGAGAGTCAAAGATGTCGATCTCATCCCAATGCCAAGCCCCAAAAATCTGCACACCACAAGACGGTACTGTGGTGGAACAGAGAAAGGGGAGGAAGTATCTAAAGTTGCAAAAGTGATTATGGGGCGTGGAGAAAGCTTGAGCAGATATATTGGAAGACACCCAGGACAGTTGTTGGCAAAAACAATTGTGAAGCCTTGGGAAAGCCCAGGCCTACATACTGGATGACACCAAGGAGAATTATAAGAAATATTGATTGTGAAGCATTGAGGAAGCCTGAGCATACCTATTGGAAGACACCACAGAGAGTTATAAACAATATTGATTGGGGAACAGTGAGCACAGACCTAAGGGCTAGGTGATACCAAATAGGGTCATCCCCTACATTTACTGTGAATCATTAAGAAAACACAAATATATTGATTGAGAAACAACTAGAAAGCTACCAGTAATATTTGGGATGAACATTGTTGCAATAGGAAAACCCCTGAAATAAAGCTTCAAGACATATGGCTAAAGGGAAGGTGCCAGAAGATGTACATATTGGCAATCTTTAGTTATTTGTTTTAGTGGTAGGGTCAGATAGAAGTAGGTTTTTGACTGAGGCCATTTGTCTTTGGACTTTTGATGACAGATGAGCACCCTTAGTTAGTTGGGTTAGGTAGGGAACAGTCCCCTAGCAATAGGGCAAGTTAAGCAAGTTTTTATTTATTTAAAATAAAACAGTTTAAAGTGACCAGCGTGAAACTTTCCCCTATAAATTGGAACTATATAAAAAATCATAACACATTATGTATATTCTCTTTTCCCAGTGTTCCTCTTCACTCGTATGCAGTGTATATGGAATGAAAAAGCAATTTTTTGACATACACAATAAATGCATCTGAGGCAGGACCAACCATCTAAAATGAACATCTTTTTAAATGCCTCACTTGTGTTACTTTTGGTATGCACCTTACACGCCACTTTGGCTGGAGGACAATGAACTCTGAATTTTAAGGTGTCTACCTGAATTGTGAGGAATATTCTGTGGCTTAAGTTTGTCTCCTTGACAAGTTAATGTGGAAGATGTTGACTTGTCCACTAACACACACATAATTTAGTAATGCACATCATGCCCCACATCAGCAAATGTATTGAAAATATGAAAATTACAAAAATGTTTGGGGTTGAATGTATTACACACATTGCATGGTAATCTATTTGATATCAGGGTATTCCTGAAATCCTATTTACAAACTGGAATTGGTACTTTAACATCTGAGAGAAAAGCAAAGTTAAGGTATGTGACTTAATTACTTGCTGTGGAAAACAAACATGGGCCTTGATCTAGAGTGATGTAAGTTTGTCAAATCTTTAATAGTAGCACTTTAGGTGAACACATACAAGAGGAATATATAGGTTCCCATGGAATCCTAGACCATGTTCCACCATCCCCTTAATCAACATCTCTTTACATATTTTTCATTCCATTACTTTCAATGCACTAAGCAGAATATTGCAATTACCTCATCAAGGAGGGTTCAGTCATTTCCAATTAGCACAACAACAATTTTTGTGATGCCTGTCTATTTCAGACGACATCCAAGGTCAAAACCAAACCCTCATGACATAACATTTAAAGTTGCGTGCAAAAAAATACAATTGAACGTAAAGATTTAATAGTGTTAGTCCTGAAGCAACCCTATTCTTCTAAATAAGTGTGCTTGTACAGCAGTTTCAACATGTGAGAATAAATACATTGTTAAATCCAAATCTATTTGTTTTCTTTTTGTCTGCATTCACATTATTGAAAATTGATTCTCTTTCTTGGTTAAATGAAGGCATCATTTTCTCAAAATGAACACACATCCTATTATTATTTTACATAAACGTACAGTTCCATTCCTCATCAACTTTCTGAATGTATATGCATGCAATGGAATATTTCCAAGTCAGTGACGCACATTTCTAGTCTGGTGAAGTGGGCTTCCTGTGGGTCATAAAGACTGAATGATGATCATGGTCTCACAGTCAGCCCATGTCCTGATTACAAATTCCCTCCCAATCCAAAGACTGTGAGGTGTCCTAGTGCCCATAGGCATGTATTTGGATGCTACCAGATATAGCTCTGATGTCTAAGAGCCTTCACCCTCCCAAATACCTGTTGAGCTGATGCAGGGCAATAGTAACAAACCCTATCTGCAATTGAGAGAAACTGAAGCTCTCTGCTTGAGCAGACACAAAGCTCCAGCGTATGGAAAGATGATTTTTCCTTTGAGAGAAATCACTACCAAACACTTCACATTAATAGTTTGCCTTTCGATATAGTTACAATCTCACACGTAACTTCAGAGAAGCCATTTTGCAGAGCTCAGAAAACGCATTGTCAATTCAGACATTCCGTGGATACAAGTTAAAAGTCCACAGCTTCCCAAATGTGGAGAGTTCAATGAAAGAAATAAAGTTTCAACAGCATTATTCTACAACACCACCTCCATCCCCATTCACACCCAAACCCTCATTGACTCCCTCTCAGACCACTTCCACCACATAGCCCTAGACAAATACATCTCCATTGTCACTAAAATAGCAGCACTAACCATTCCCTTCCCTGCGTCCTCAACCGAGGCATCACACCCAAGACACCTGCGAACACAAGCAATAGTCTGCTGACTTGCATGTGCCATCCAGGTCTTTTAAGGATGCCTGCCTTTGAAATAGGACTGACGAGACCGTGGACAGTCACGAACATCCACGGACACTGGAGTTTGGCCAATCAGGTTTCATGGTTGTGGCGGAAGAGTTGAAGTACAGAGGGTCAGAAGTGTTTTTTACTTGCGTGAAGTGGTGCAAAGATGGCTATGGCTATGAAGAAACAGACAGTGTGGATCGTGGGAGATTCATGGATCCATCGGTCAAAGGTTTACACAGAGCAGTGTGGAATCTCTTTGAATCTTGGATTAGAAGACTTAGATGTCTCGTGGTATGGAGTTACCGTTTTGTGAGAAAATGGTTAAGTTTAAACATCCAGACATCATTATAGTACATTGTGGAGGCAACAGTTGGGGATATGTGACTGGAATATCCTTGCAGTTTGCCATGAAGGGCACGTTAAAAAGTTAATAGAACTGTTTGTTATGTTATGTTATTTAATTTGTATAGCGCCAAAGCCCTACAGTGTCCAGCTTCAAAGATTATTTTGTCACGCATAATGCAAAGACAAATGTGGAAATGTTTAAACTTGTTTTGTCCACATATTGAAAAAGCCAAGCGGAATATAAATACAGCTATGTGCTCTTTTTTACAGGATGTAGAAATGGCACCTTTGCACAATGAGAATATAAAGATGGATTGAATATTTTTCAAAGAGATGGAGTACATTTAACAGATGTTGGAAATTAGATGTTTCTTTCTAATGTTCAGAATGCCTTGAAAGAGTTTTTGTGGAAGAAAAAGAAAGTGGAACACATAAAATATGTAGTGAAGCATTTGTTAGCAGCTGTAGTACATAACAAGCAAAAACAAAAACAAAAAGTTTGATGCAGTTTTTGTAAAAATCATTAAAACACAACTAAGTACAGTGAGCATTTTTTAGCATAGTATGTAAAATCTGGAACAAAAAACAAAAATTGTTATTTTAAGAGCCACCATTGTGGAACAAAAAATTGTAAATTGAGTTTAAACCCCCCGCCCTGTAATTATCTGAAGAGTCATCAGATTATTATACTGTCCGTTGACTAAATAGGGCTAGAAAAGGTGCTTAGGGAGTTCTGGTAGTTATTATATGCTAGTGAAAAGTATTTGGGACAGAACATTGTTTATGTCATTTTTTCGTTATTTCTAGTATACAAAGCTCCATTATTTATATTAGCATAGAACATAATGCTAAAGGAAATGATGGAGTGTAACTACTTTATTGAAAAATGTAAAGTAGATGGAGTCTATAAGGTTAGTTTTCTTTTAGTTCTATTTTTTTAACTGTGAACGGTTTCTCTCAGTGGAACCTTTTTTTGTGTTGTTCTTGTGTTTTTTTTTTCTTTTTCATGGCAGGAGAGGCTAGGAGGGAAGGTGGGTAAGGGGCACCAACCACTGATAAGGAGGGACAAGTGGACAGACGAAGATGTTTGACTTGTCCCTAAATCTTAGTTTGGTGTTTCTGGTGTTTCTTGACAGCAGCCTCGAAGGCATTATGAAACTGCTCCCCCCTGCAGAGCACTGTGTCACAGCACATACAGATAACTTTTGATCTAGAAACAAAAGAATCAACAGCCTCTTGTATGGCTTGTGAGGCAGCAGGGAGAATCCTCTGCCCTGAAGTAGAATATGTGATGGCAGAAGCAGTTGAGGAAGATGGGGTAGAGGAGTTAAGCCTTTCTCAGAGCGCACGGGTGGAATGTGCAGGTGTGGGGGCGCATAGAGGTAGTACCAAAGTAGTACTGCTCATGTTGTCCATGGCTGAGTGTGATACAGGCAACCCAAGCCTTTGCTACCCCTCCTCATCATCTGGAGAGGGAGAGAAGTGTCAACAAAGCATTTGCCATTTATGTTTCCTGGATTTGATTGAGGTGATTTCTGGGGTAAGTGGCACAGGAACAAGCAGGGCAGTTATAATCAAGCTCTTTAAAGTCATTGCTAAGTTCATATTTACTTAAAGATGCAGTCATTATTTCATTGTGTACAGTTGGGGACTGGGATTGTCTTTGTGGTTCTTCAGGTTGTCGATGATTACTCTGTGGTGTGGTTTGTATTATAAAAATGTATATTTCAATATGCTAATGTATAAGTTGTATTATTTGTTTGCATTGCAAATATATATTGTTTATCATTAGAAATGTCGTCATCACTCATTTCTTTTTTGGGACAGTTTGCTTCTAGCCACTCAAGTGTGTTTTCCATTTCTGTCAAATAAGAAAATGGTGATATATGCTTATGAGAAATGTTTATATAATGAATGTCAATATTAGAGAAATAAAGTACACTTAATATTTGGTAAGAGGTTATTTCACAGCGTGCTGCTGGTGTATGTCTGTGAGTATGAAGATTTGCACTATAATGATAATATGAGGTATACAGTTTTGCTTTGTTTTTTATACATTCCATAATATTGTGTGCTAAATGAGAAATTAATTTTAACATTTGTAAATATAGAATTGCATAAATATGCATATTTGGGTGCAGTAAATATTAGTAATGTTCATTTATATATTTGTTTTTGTTAATAAATGGTACAATAGGTTTTGTTGTCCCATATGCCTCTGGGTTTTGTTGATGCTACTTGCTGTCTGCGGTCTTTCATACTGCCTGTGGATTCCTGTGTGGCTACATTGGAAGTGAGTATGTTTTTTGGGTGTAATTATTAAAAATAGGTATAAGGAAGTATTAGGAAATAATGGTGCACTGGTAAAAACCTATGAAATTCAGTGAAATAACTTTGTATTAAAATCAAGAAACCCAAGAAGTTTGCCAGTTATGCTAAGCAAAACTCCTGCCACCACCGTGATCTGCTAAGACTAACACCCAAGACATAAAAGATAACATCACAAATGCCATCATTTTAGTTTTTTCACTGAATATATATATAAAAAACTTCAGCTTTAGGGATGTTAGGGTGAAAAATAAATGCAACAAAACCCCTGAAATTCATCTAAAACCCCCTTAAATGTTGCACAGCCTATGACCACAATGATGTGATGACATTGCTGATGACAAAACTGATGGTGTCATTAATAATATCACTGATATCACTAGTTTGATTAATTATATTTTTAATTATGACAACTCTGCTTTGTGACATAACATACATGTACATATTTCATACTTACACAGAACATTGTATTCTGCTGTTGTTTCTTTACATGTTGTGTCCTAATTGGGACCCCTGCTCCCGCTCTCCCTCTTTCACTCTGGCCGCCCTCCTAGGGCCCTCTACCTGCCCCTTCCTGCGATGCAAAGAAATCCTTGGTGTCATCTTTGACTCCGCCCTCTCCTTCTCTCCGAACATCATGGACATCTCTAAGAAGTCCCACTAGCAGCTGCACCTCCTCAGAGGTATTCTTCCCTTTCTCACTTTCCCCCAGAAGCTCACTGTCTCCAGAGCCCTGGTTCTCTCTACGCTAGACTATTGCAACAGCCTCTTTCTAAATATGCTTCCCTCTGCTCTTTGCCCTTCGCAACTGATCCAGAACAGGACTGCAAGACTTGCAGACTGCAAGACTTGTCCTTGGCCTCAAGCTCAGGGATTGTATCTCTCCAGCCCAGAAATCTCTCCAATTGATCTTGGTGCCTGCAAGGATCAAGTTCAAGACCATCTGCATTGTCCACAAGCCTTTCTGGGGCCAAGGTCCACAGTACTCTCTTCCTAAGTACTTTCCTTCTCGAGCCCTCTGCTCATCCACCTCCAACTCTCTGAGGGTCAGATTCTTCTGCAGGCAGTGAGTGGGGGTAGATCTATGTCCTCGGCGCGGGCCTTCCTCTGGAACAGCCTCCCTGCCTCTCTCAAAATTGACCAGGACCACGTAAGGTTCCAGAATCAACTCAAGACCTTCCTTTTCACTTCTGCTTTCTCTCTCTCTCCCCTACTGATGTACTTGTCTGTTGTGCAAACTCGTTACCAGTATCCCCCTGCACTGCTTCTGGCCCTCCCATGCACTAAGGGACTATATCTGCAACCCTACAGTGCCCTACCTACTTGCACTTACTTGAGCGGGCCACCCCGCCATCACTTACTTGAGCTTGCCTTTGCACTCTTCCATCCCTCCCCTTGGCACTACTCCTCTCCTTTCCCCCACACACTTGGACTATCTGAATGACACAAGGCCTAGTAAGATTGTTTGTTTTGTACTCCCTTTGTCTCCCCTTCCTTGTCTTGTCACAACTAGAAAGACTTGAGCACAGACGCCTTATAAATAACTTATCATGACATATCATATCAAATCAAAATTATGCAGTATAAGTAACTGTTTATCTTTTTGTATATTAACCAAACATTGAATTCATAGATGCTATTCTAATGCAATGCACATGGGCATGTACTTTCTATTATATATGATTTGTTTTGATAAGACTTGTCATTTAGAAAATAATGTGTTCATGTAATGTTATTACTGTAAGGAGAATTGCAAACGTAAATGTGTTCATAACACTTACATTAAACATGTTTCTAATTCTATCAATTTTTTTTTGTTACTGCTGCATATACTTATATTATGTTTTAAATACCTGAAAAATGTACCTGAATCATGTACTTTCCCTGCAATTAAGTAGTGTGATTGCTTACTAATACATGAAATTCAAACGATGTGTGTAATATTAAATATTTTTATTTTAAATTGTATACATTGATAAGTACTACAAAATAATGCTCTGCATGTAATAGTATACTTCTGTATCAGTGTATTGTTTCATGTTATGTTGTTATAATTGTGAAGTGTGATAAAACCAAATATGTATGAGAAGACGCGACCAATGATATCCTATCTCATATAATCATTAATGTCATCGATGTTGTAATTATTGATCTCATCACTGATGTCTTGTATACTGTCATTAGTATAGCTATCAATGATGTCATCAGCAATGTCATGTGTGATGTAATTTGTGATATCACCTGTGATGTCATCATTGTTCTCATATGCTTGTCAACAGGAGGTGCATACTTAAAGTGCTCTTGCTTGAAATGCAAGTGATGAATTTCAGTGGTTTTGTTGCGTTAAATATGATCACCTTAACTCTCTCTTATGTAATGTTTTTTCACTGATTTTTAAGGGTTTTGTTATACTATAGTTTCCTCAGGCCAACTAGCCATAGCATTAGGCCACAGTGGCCACTGTAAATGTTGCACCAATAGTTTTTTTTGGGCCTTTAGCCATGGCTCCAGCCATGGCCCATTGCCACCGCCAGTGGCCATGGCCGAACATGTTGCATAGTTACTTGAGGTCTCACTATCTATGGGCTTCGGCAGTGACTTCTGTACATGCTGCACCAATAGCCCTCTTTTTGCATCACTAGACATGGCCACTGGCCATGTCACACCATTAATTTGTTAGCAAACACCCATTTCCCCCTACCCAGAACATGTAGGTGCTGCAGATGTTAAACCTTTTTTTTTTCTATCTCTGTATGCCCACAATAATTTTGCAGTAATCGTTTCCAATAACAGAAATTCCTGCTGCATAGTGGTGGTTTGTCGATTCCTGTGATTATGGGAAAAAAATGCTCAGAATTTGAACAAAATGTCTAATAGGGACTTAGCCAGTGTCTAAGACAACAAGGGCAGGGTCTCTTAAAAGTAACAGATTCCAATGCTTAGAAACCTTGACAGAGTAGAACTCGGTTTGAGGACAGTGTGTCACGTTTTTCACAGGTGGTCAGTTCAAGCGGTGCACCATGCATTTCGAATGGGGCATCGAGTGTGAGTGTTTCGATGGATCATCTAGAATAGTTTGCTGATCAAGCATGGTTAAAAGTGGAGAGCACATTTGGTTCTGGACAAGAAGTGTTGCGATGATACAGCAGTTCAACTCGAGCAGCGATGTGAAGTCCTGGCTATTCAATGCTTTGTTTGATGCAGCCATTCAAAGCTGCCAGCATGGTGTGCTAGTGCTCGAGCCCGATAGGTCACAGGATTCTACTGGGGTGATGCGACATTGAGCCTGTTCGATGATGGAGCAACAGTAGTTCAACATTTTAAATTGAGTGCCAAAGGCAGCGCCATCTGTCCTGCAAATAAGGAAGGGGCAAACATTGTTATAATGCTGGTTGAGTTAGTTTTATCAATGAAAACTGGAGACCTGTATGCTTTAGCCCTCTATCTTTATATCATCATTGTCATCATCATTTGTCATTTGTATAGCGCCTTTCACCATAGTTATGGTCCCAACACGCTGTAGGTTGAACGACCTCGGGAACAGAAGTCCATGTATAAGAAATTCATTAGAGGAGTTTAGAATGCGTGTGTGTATTTAAGCCAAAGAGAAGTTGAGTAGGTGTGGTCATGCCCTACTAACTACCCATATTGAGATGACAAGTGGATGGGTTCTTTGAAGTTGACAAGATAGAGTGCAAGGTCAGTAGATTCATTGTGTGTCCAGCTAGACCGAATGTTTGTCATGGGGGATAGCTGCATTGTAATGGCAGGGGTGATGTGTGATATGTTGTTGGAATGGACTATGGTTGTGAATGCGTGTGGATGAGGGGCCTTGCCTTAGGCTATCTTTCAATAGCATGGAGTGTGAGACATACCCATCTGCAGTTGTGGGCTTGTTGGTTTCATAGTTGTGGCCTGGACTTTTTCCTTTATTCTGCTGGAGATTAGCAGTTTATTAGCTTATTTTTATTTTATTTATTTATTTGGCATTTATAATGCACCTATACAGAAAATGGTATTTCAAGGCGCTTCAAGACAAAGGGGAGGGGGAACAGTAACAAAAACAGTCTACGAGGCCTTGAGTCATTCGGATCGTGCAAGTGCAGTAACAAAAGTTCAGGGGAGAGGGGGGTGAGGTTACATTAAGTGGAGGTGAACAGGTACAAAACAGCGAAAGGCTGGCTAAAGAAGAAAATATTGGAGTGGGTGCACAAATTGGGAAAAACAAATAACAAAATGGTCTTACTAGGCCTTGAATCATTTGGATGGTAAAAGTGTTGTAACAAGAAGTACAGGGGGAGGGGGAGGTTCCATTAACTGCAAAGCGAGCAGGTAGAACACAGGATGTCAAAAGAAGAAAACATTGGAGTGGGTGCACCAATTGGGAAAGACTCACCTCATGGTGCAGCGGGCTACATCAAGTATGCAGGTACAAGTAGGTCAAATTCATCATCAGAATGCCTCACCTCATGGTGCAGGAGCCACATCAAGTATGCAGGTACAAGTAGGTAAAATGCAGCATTGGAATGCTTCGCCTCATGTTGCAGGAGGCTACATCAAGTATGCAGGTACAAGTAGGTAAAATACAGCATTGGAATGCCTCACATGATGATGCAGGGGGCTATATCAAATATGCACATATTAGTAGGTAGAATTCAACTATGGAATGTCTAAACTCATGGAGTAGGGGGCTACATCAAGTATGCATGTACAAGTAGGTATAGAATGGGAAATGGGGCATAGTCGTTCTATGTGATTACAGAGAATACGTTTTTGGGGGGGTTCCACCCAAACCCTCCGTTTCTCTATGTACTTAGCCCATCCCCAACCACATTCATACCTGTTTTACCCCCTTTGCCCTCCCCATATCTATTTTTCTCTGTTTCTGTTTCTCTGGTATAGCAATCTCTGTGAGTGTATTCTCTATTATGACTGGATACCGGACAGAGTAGGTATGAGTTGCAGTTTGGTAAAAAACATAGGCAGCCCAAGGCTTAATGCACAGTCAAAATTGGTAGTTGCTGGCAGGTAAGATACAAATGCAGCATAGGGCTGAATACAGAGTCAAAATCAGTAGTTACAGGCTGGTATGATTGCATAATACCGCCCGAGGCTGAGGGCAAGATAAGGGGGTAGTTGGTAAGGTAGACATGCTACGCTAGTAGACAGGCGAAATATAATAAAGTGGCGGAAGCAAGGTCTGTTGTGGGATCGAGAATGTGAGGTTTGAAAAGTATTAGCCAGTCAGATGGATGGGCAATTCCATTCACCGGCTATTAGGAACCCATTAGGCAACATAAACTGGTGGGATTACAGTGAACTGTGGGGACGGCAAAGCCATGAACATGGAAATGTGCATGGCAATAAAGTTCGCCCTGCGAGGCAGATGGCTGTGTTCGCTGTATCAGGTGGAGTGAGGGTGTCAGATAGTGTCATAGTCAGATACGCACCTGCCTCGGTCAGTGAGCTAGACAATGAGGCGTAGTGCACGTCATGTACCGGCAGGCAGAGGCGTCAAGCAATTGTCAGTAATTCAGATGCATCACAAACAAGAGAGAAAATGACTAGGAGACATAAGGTAGGATGTGGGGCGGGGAAGTAATGATATGCAGCAAAAGGCATGAGAGATGGAAGGCAGTGGCATGTCTCACCTGCCAAGAAGTGCAGTGGCCTTGGCAAGATATCTGTGAAGCAGGACGCAAACTCTGGGCACTGGCGGTAGCTGTTGGAAGGGCAGGGCCCCTCCATGCCTAGACACGCCCAGACAGGAATGATATTTTTTCCCGGGGTCCTTCCATAGGGGCTGGTTTCAACTGCTGGCTCCCCACCAAAAGCAGTTAATATTCAGCCAGCAGCCTATAGGAAGGCACTGCAGGCAGGAATAGAGCTGTTGCAAGCCCTCTCTATAATGCGTACATCACGTCCGCCATCTTAGACAGGGGCGGATGCTGCCCCTAAAGTCAGTGATTTTTTGTTCAAAGGATGGGTCACAGATTATATGGTTGAGGGCATTCTTCGTGCAAACAATTTGCTAACAGGCCACAGGACCATGGACTGATTCCATTCTTAACATATCTTCAGATCTGTCAATTGACTGGTTGGTTTCCCATCATTAGACCATGATCTGGTAAACCACGGGATGAACGCTGCATCCACTTACTCGTGAAGGACTACAATCATTAACACCCAATAAATGTGCAAAGGTTTACACTCCCAGCAGGTATGCTCAATGAACCCGCTTTTCTAGACGCCACAACAAATAATTTTTGCAACAGGGCACAGATTTAAAAAAGTGACAAATCCTGTGCCGTTACTTGACCCACCCATGCAGCTATTGTATAAAAAATGCGTCTCAGCCATTGCAACATCCACATTCAGGGTAACTATCACTGAGTGCACCAATGCACTGATATTTACATGATTTGACATTATGGAAACTATACGCTGGACTATTAAAGAACACTGTTCTAAAGGCAATAAAGAATGTGACTTGCAGTCGAAGAAAATCCAAAGAAGCATGTGCTGGGGAAATTGTGCAGATGTTTTCTAGGAATTTAATATTGTAAGTCGTGTTCAGTGAATGCAGAGTGGCTTTACATTTAATGCAGAATCACTATGCATGTGTTTCTAGATATTAAACTGTGTGGCCTGTGATCAAGTATTTGGCGCATTGGACATACATGTATATATGGTTTGCTTAGGCCACACTCCTAGCAAGATGGATACGCACTCAAAAAAGTGTTTTACCCAGTGCTTCACTTGTAGGCATTTCACCAAATTAACTAAAATTGGTGCACTCAATGGTAGGTATTAAAAAGGTGGCTGTTGCACTGTACGGGTAATTTAATTTGAGACATTCGTTTAGCTGAGGAAAGCAGCCATCAGTGAAGCCATGAGGCACTGTCGTCAAAGCCCACTGGGTGGGTTCGGAAGACCATTGTGAGAATAAGCCTCATGTGCCATCATTATTCTTACCATCATTAGCAGAATGTATGCAAGATGCTTGCTGCCCTGGCCTGCCTGGAGTTGTTGGCTGGTTCAAGAGGGACGGTTGAGACAGGCTGCAAGGGGGAATAGCCATGTCTATAGGGCCCTAAAAAATGCGAAGTGGTCCTCAATGCGTCAGATGTTAAGCAGCATAGAGTTCCAGATAGTGGGGGCTTGGATAGAGAAGATGAGCATCCTAGTCTGGTTGATTTGAAAGAAGGAATCCCTGAGAGGAGTGAAGAGCCTGACCACAGGTTTCTGATAGTTTGGTAGCAGGGGAAGTGACATGTATCCCACTGCAGGGAGCGCTAGGGCATGGTGAGTCCTGTTGAATCTGTGCTCTCCCAGCCTAGGGAGTTTAGCTGTTTACTTTTAGTGTGGCAGACATTGGTCCTGAGCAAATGTGCCAAAAATGTTCTTTAGGGATGTTTTGGGAGCAAAGCTTTGCTCTGCCTTGGAACACCTGTCTTCACCTCCGGCAGAGGGCTTTGGCAATGACTGCTATCCCAACAGGTTCCAATTAATTCTTATTGAAGTCCTGGAAGTCCAATATAAATCAAAGAAGGATTGGGAGTGCCCTTATTTCAAAGGTAAAAGTCCACAGGTCATTGGAGGAAAGTGTTTTTTACATGGTCCAATACCCATCCTTGCGAAAAGTGACCATTACCTTTAATGTCACACCCGGAGTGCCTTAATCACCAGGAACTGGTGGGACAGGAAGAAGGGAACACTCCACAGGAAAAGATGGAGGAATGCTTCCTCAAATCCACTTGTGATCTCTGACTGTCTCTGTGGGTGATCTTGGGCAGAGGTTAAGCTACCAAATCAACCAGACCACTGGAATCCTTATAGAAATGGCAGCAGTTTCCAGCATGTAAGGTTAATAAAATTATACATAGAGTTGGAATCATTTTGTCTTAGTGGTATATATTTTTGTATGCCTGTAGTCCCGGTAACAGTTGTTTAGCAAACCTTTATGGAGATTAAACATGTGAGATGTTTGCAGGATCAGCTTGACAGTAACAATAACTGCTTGAGAATTGGTTTCTCTGATTTCAGGACTGTAAAAGTGTGCTTGCTGAGGGTGGTAAAGATGTGCTACCCAATTCCGCTCTATAATCAATTGTCTGAAAAACCTGACATCAATAAGTTGAGGCAGTGCTTGCTATCTAGTGGAGCCTTGTCCATAATGGGTGACAGGCTGACCTACCACTCAGTGTGGTGGACCCAAGCCAGTCCAGTCCAAAGCCTAATTGTTCCCTCAGCTGCATGCTGTGGTACTGCAAAACCAAAGGTTCCTCTTGTCCAGAGAGCCATTTGCTCCACTGTGCATGTCAAAAACCAGCAAGGAAGATTGATTAACATATTCCCATTGGTTCCTGCTTGCAGGGTGTGTGGGAGCTGTATGTAGAGCTGTGTGTGTGACTGGCGGAAGTCCGGAGCTGTATGGGAGCTGTAGCATTGTACAGCTATAAAATAAAGTGTTGTGTCTGTATGTATGGGTGCATTTGAGGTGTTGTGCCTGTGTAAGTGCACATGTGAATGTATTATGTGTGAGTGTGTAATTGAAAGTGCAAAATGTATGTTTTTGCATAATGTTGTTTGAGTGTTTGTTGTGGGTGAGAGGAAGGGTGCGGAATGGGGGTGACTCGCAGCACACTGGGCGCTTCTGTTCTACAAGTATATAATTATAAGCCCTCGGGTGTGAGGCATCGATTCTGCCATGTGTATAGCCTGACAAGAGAATTGACTCTGCAAATGCCAGAAAGGCTATTAAGCAAGCAGTATAAACACATGTTTAATAAGCATGAACGTTAGTTATGAAGTGAAAAGCCAAAATGGTGAGTGGTCTTTCAATGGGAACATAACCTATGTCAGCACAACCCGAATATTGCATGTGTTCTTGCAGTGGCTTGGCATTTGTACTGCCATTATGGGCCAAGTTAACATACTTAGCTGTCTTATCTGGGGATGCTGACCTATATTGGTGCAGCCAGAATGAACAGGGTTGCTTAAAGTGCAATTGCATTGTTTATCACTGCCATTAAGGGCAAATGAAACATGAGTATGTTCTCCTCTGGGGGATACTGATAGCTTGTTGTCACAGCCAGCAGGTACATGTTTGGGCACGGCAAGCATGAACACGTTTTTCTTTTTTTTTTACACAAAGGCAGAATACTGGCATATTTGTTGGGCAAATGCATGATGGACTTCTGTCGGAAATTGCTCTTGTGCACGCTGCAGCCTTTCAAGTTTTGGATTTTTTCATGTGTTACCCTAGAAAACAGATTGCAAACTGTGTTTCCTTTGATCCAATTTGTAACAGAAAGTGTGCTGTAAAATTCAACATTTTAACCGATTATTTTAATAAAGGTTATTGGAGAGAGATCCACCGCCCCTTTGTTGGTTGGGACTCTCTACACTCGTCTCTGATGTTCAATAATCTGAGATGTTTACGCCCCTCAAAATAAAATAAAAACATTTACAATCACTATCGGCCCCTGTTGTTGAGATGCAGAGAGCAGTGTTGTCTGTTAAGTCCTGCAACACGATAAAATGTGTCTTAAACATGCGAGCAGTTTCGTTGTCTAAATACATAAACTTAGCTATTAGCTGTAAATCATATATTGCAAGAGAAAACATATACTGACGCACACACGCATTGCAAACTCCACTGAGGAATGTCCCACACCTTGGATTTTCACCTACAGTGTTTTGAGGCCATACCAATGCGAAAAAGGTGCTATACAAATGACGAATTACATTACGTGTCAGCTGCGATTTAGCAGTGTTTATTTATTAATGGTCCTTTATTAATCATATCCTTTCCATTAATTCGAATTTATATTAAACAGGATACTGTCTCCCTTACTCATAAGACTTACTGCCTACAACTGTTCCACGCTATCGCTGGCACACCACCATACCCCATCAATCTGCTGGTTTAGAGGAACTGTCATTAAAAAGATGACTTCTTCCTTTGGCAAGTTTAAACAGATCGTCCTGTAGAAGTAGGATAGGCACGTACGATAGCGAGGAAAAGTACTGGGAGTTTTGGCAGGCCGCGGCATTCTCTTGCAACAGCGCTGAGCGGGGGACAGTTTGTTTACGTCCTCCCCATTCAGCGTATCTGTTACCGCACGGAGACACGTTTGCCGCAAAGGCAGATTCCTCCCATGTTTTTTCAACACACCCATGAATCTTAAAACCTTTCCCGTGGAAACTATAACACATGTGTAGGTTGACTCATGCTGAGAAAATTACAATGCGCTGGCCAAGAGCAGCCCTCTCTTAAAAGAAGATAATTGAACTTCCAGCCAAGTTGCTGAAACCACATCAAAGGCCCCGTGTACCAACGCCGAGGAGGCTGCTGTTAACATATGTGCGCGTGCCCAATGCATGCTGATACTAAAGCATGCTGTCAATTACACTTCCTATTAAATGTTTCTAGTGATCAGAGCCACTGGAGATAAGCAATAGTAAGCACGACATTTCTTCACGATTCTTTATTTATTTATTAAGAGACCAGCGCCTACCTTGCAATGTTTTTTGCGTGAGGAAAAGACATCATTGCGCAGTGGAGAGCAATGTCTGCGAGTGTAAAAGGGCGCCGGATTGGCATAGGCGCAGCTGCTAGCAGGTCAGCCTAATGAGCTGCATATGCTCAAATGTTCAGAAAATTAACTGTCTGAACAAATAGGTGTATTTCTTATGCTGCTATGTTAACGCCCATTTGCTGGTCAAAGTAAGCCCCCCTGCAACATGGGGCTAGGCAACATGTATGTATGTTTTTACAAGCACTTGTGTAACTGAGCAAGCTTTCTGTAACAGCACCACGATGACTGAGGGCTGTTGAGTGCTTTATAAATGCAAAAATAAATAAATAAAATAAATATATGATAAGCAGTGGCATCTGGTGAATTTTTTAATTCGAGGGGCGTAAATATTTCCCACAAATATGGCAGAGCTACCTAGCATAGAGAGGGAACCCGAACCAGCCAAGGTGGGGTGCGGTGGGGTGTCGGCCAGAGAGAACTTTTTTTGAATAATGGGTTAAAAGTTGTATGTGACACAGAGCCTCATTTCCCTAGAGTCAGGCATACTTTGATCCCCTGTTAACATATGCAGGTGACTGTGTATTATCAGCAAGGGCACCAAAAGCACTACAGACGCTGGTGGGCACCTACACAGAATATATGAATAAGCAGGGTTTAAAGATGAATGCCAGCAAATCTGCAACAAAGATCTTCTCGAATAAGAAGGTTCGTAAGAAATCAAGGATTTTGAAATCGAGTGGGTCAATTATCGTGTGCGCTGTGAATTGTAATTATTTGGGATTTAATGTTACGCATGACCTGTTGGATACAGTCATTTCACCAAACAGTGGATCAGAATGCAGCAAGCTATAGTGGACATATTAGATTCTGCAAACAAACTGAAGGTACAGCCAGTACATTTTTTGATAAAAATGTATGAAGCCAAAATTTGTGCCATAGGGCTGTATGGTGTAGCTGATTGCGCTTTTTCTAATGGCAGATTCTCCAAAGATTTCAAAAACGCTTCTGTAAGCAGTCGTCTGGATTACCCACATTGGCCCCGAACAATGCCACTCATATAGAACGTGGTCGAGAGTTCTTGGAGGATCCCATCAGCTTAGTTCCTGTCCCTTTATATTAAAAGCAGTGGGAAATGATAATGCTTGGCTAACCCACACTTTATTAAAGGTCATGTTGTCAAGTGACAAAGCATATGCGATTCACTGGTTAATTTACGTGAAAAACACTCCAAACTTCATAAATATGTGCTCCGATTATCATAATATGATAGCACTAGGCACTTTAGAGAAATCAAGAGCAAAGGAAATAAAAAAACAAATAAAAATCATTAGAGAAATCAAGAGTAAAGGAAATTAAAAAAAACAAATAACCATCATCTAAATGAATTACTTACGGTACATGAAATGCCGAACTTGAAGAATGTGCCAGTTGTTACATTAATGAAAACCAACAGTTGCCAAGAAAATCTATCCTGGTCTGCTTCTGTAAGAGATCAAATCCGGGCCACCCGCCTATGATTTGACTGGTTATTCCGACACCAGGATAGGATGGGTTGTTGTCAGTTTATTTCAGTGTCTATTGAATCTGTTTGTTTTTTTTGTACACAATATCATATCCTGAGGAAAAACATTTTAACCCCGATCCTCGGGAAATTTAACTTCCGACAGTGACATTGTTCAGCAATTATGTATTTGTTAACTGTAGTTAACCCTTGTCATGTAAGGGCTCTTTTAAAATATGTACACAGGGATCTAAGTCTACGTAACCAATCAGTACCTCAATGATATATATGAGTATTGTAGTATTTTGTGTAAATGTAACCCAGAGCTGTTGGGAATTCATTTTCTTGATGTCAAAAAGAGCTAAAATCATGGGGGTGCAGTACCAGCTTTGTCCACAAACCGGCGCTAGCGGTCTAAACTCTGACAAGAGAACTGCTACTTCAGAAGCTAATCAGCCTCCTGAGACAGCTGGAAACTTCAAATCCTTTTTGGTTAATTAAAAATGTTTTAAACACCTGCTGTTCCCTGAAGACAGGCTGATTCAATTAACATTGCAAGAGGCTGGGAAACCTTCTCACCTCAGAACTACACACAAGAAGCCAGGAGAAGCCAGGAGATCACATGGACATGCTAACCAAATGCAGAGTGGCCCCCTGGCCTGCTAACCTCAGCCGACACAATAGACTCTTGCAATTGAATGGGGTATGTTGATTTTCAGTGTGGACTGTAAACAGAGCCATGCCTGGAAGGAGAGACATGTGTTTCCTGACATACCCAGTTTCTGGGGGTGGGCTCAGACACTTTTGTGGAATCATATTGCAGCAAATATATGTTTAAGTTAAATGCTTCTAAAATATTGTATTAAGCTTCCAAAAAATGTGCAATTTGGAGATCCTTAATCTAAGAAATGTACCCACAATTCAAGATTTGATTCAACTTTGTACCATGTTCTGAGGCAAAACTCCGCTATTTATTGATATTACAGACACTGGGTTTATGCTAGAGACCTAGTAAATTACTGGAATATGGGTAGAAAGGCGGAGTACATGTGTGCCATTTTTGGTAAACGACCGATATTGGTAAATCAACTAAAAACGAAAATAAGTTGTCATTTTTTAATGCAAGCCCCCAGGAAGATCAGAGTTGGGCCAGAATGTACCTTAAGTAATCTGTAATATTTACATGTAATGTCGAACAACTGTGTATCTGGGAAATATGTGTAGATATGAAAAATGATTTCTAAGGTAAAAGCATTGGGGCGTTTCTTCAATAGATCGTAAATGGCTGACATCACTCTGACACGCTATCCTTTCTGAAATCAGGGACCAAAGAATCCTTTGGCCTATCAAATCCTGAGAGGGTTGGGCATGCAGAATTAACCGACCCACCCACTTTCTAAACACATAAAAAGAGCCACTGGAAGCCAGATAGGACTTTTCTTTTTCACTTTCTGCGGAGCATTTTGACAGACAACTCCACATCCAGACACAGACCAGAACTTTGAATTCAGACTTCAGAATTTGTCAGCAGGCCTCAAAATCTTTTGCAAACTGATTCACTGCAGTCTTCCAAGGGGCATATCAGAGTAAAACAACCAGGCTGAACTGTTTGATTCTGGCCTAAAACCCTGTGCCAGAAACACCCAGAAAGCAGAGCTGTACCCTGAACCAGAGACCAGACCGCCGTGCAGTACCAAGAACTTTTGCCAGAACCAGAGATCCAGACCGCTGTGCAGTGCCGCTAGCAGAGCTGAACCAGATCGCTGTGAGCAGAACCAGGCAGAGACCGTCCGTGGCGAGGGAACCGCAGTCCAATCCTGACCCGATCCGTGGCGAAGTCGCATTCCTGTCCAAAATATAGTGTGAGTACCGGCAGAACTGTGCAAAACCCAATCTCTTAGTTTAAAATAATCTAATTCAAACTATTTTAACCTATCTAGAATTACACCACAGCACTGTGTGTCCTTCTGTGACTTTAAAGCTGCAAAACTGTCATCTGTCATTCTGAGCTTGACTTTTCTTTTGAGAATCTACCTTCACGAAAACGACCGTATCTCCGGAACCTAAAGCTAAGATTCTGTGCTTTCCAAGGAACCCAGAATCGACTTTCTATTCATTATACTTTTTTCCGTAATCGCGCTCGACGCACTCAGAAAAATTGCTGCGATTTGCGATTTGGCTAAATTTCTTCACGTGCTTTCCTTTGCTGAAATTCGTTTGCCATCTGACAATCATTCATAGAGCATTGCTAAAGTGATCCTGAACTAATACAAAATAGCTGTCACCCACCCTGAACCTCTATAGGGAATTAAAATCATTTTAGCATATTTTTCACTTCTTTGCTTACCACCTTTAAAGTACTTTGCCTGTGTTTAAAATCATCCCTGTTGATCTAAGCTTGCTAGGGGGGAACTGAATTGGGATTGTACTGTGATTGTATTCCTGAAGACTGTGTGTGTCACTTCCACCTCCTTACATTGCATAGAGGGGGAGTGAATTGCCAAAAGGGGAAAAGTGATTATATTATGTTTTGCTGAAATCATATCAAGTTTATTCCTGCGTTGCTTCTTTTCCACCTTGCATTTCCTTGTACCATATAAAGAATTCTCAGCTACCTTATCCTATATACTGCTCTTAAGTAATTAAACCAGCGTGCTAGTATCACCTCATCCATTGCTGATTGCTGCTCATATGTCTAAGTGTAATATCAATTATTAATTTATTATAAAGGTGTGATATATATATATTGTTTAATTCTTTAAAAACCTTTTAAATTTGCAAAACAAACTTACTTCTTGGCTCAGTGGGGTCCGGGGGATGCTAAGAGAGGGTGTTATATAGGGTTGTCATCCAGAGTACACAAACTGGACATAAAAATATATAAATAAGGGCTTCCCTTGAGCAATCCCAGACAAGGCACTGACTTAGTGGGACTGCTTGATTGGAGTCTTTAACAAAGTTGGGGCTCGTCCGGGATCTGGGTCACATGCTGAGGACGCAAAAGAACCCTCAGATGAGCATACCGGCGCAGAATGCCCCAAACTCTGGGCCTGGTGCTCCAGAACAATGACGGGGGCAGCACCCCGATAACCCACCAGTTCCCAGGGAGGAGGCACGAGGGGAAGGGGGTGTAAAGCCTTGGAGGATGCTTCGTTCCCAACTTGTAAACAGCCCCTGGAAAACCAGGAACCGGAAACAAAATCTCCTACCCCTGAAAGTCTGCCACCCAAGGAACAGAGTGGAGGTAGGAGAAACAAAGTACCCAAACAGACCCATTTTGTGGAGGAGGTACAGGTTTTCCAATTTGAAGGAGAGGGATCCTCAGAGGATCCTGGGAAAAGTATTTTCTCCTTCAGAGATGGGGAAACTCCTCCCAAGGAAAAATGGGTCCCAAGGGATTCCAACCAAGACTGGGTAGATATGGGGATTGAGCTGTCGCCGCCCATCATACTATCCCAGAACCAACAAGACCGAAAACCCCTGGTTCAAACCCATCCAGGTGACTGCCTCCAAAAAGGGGGGGCAGCCCAGAACTGGAACCAGGGGAACCAAAAACCGCATCAATATCCAGTTGCAAACTTTTTCTTTCAGATTCCCATGACTATCCACAGAATTCTGCCCAAATCTCTTCTCTCGCCATGTCCAAAACCAGAAGGTTAGCCCACCAGTTGTCCAAAAATGTGCATTATCTGTGCCCCCTTGAGGAGAAGGAGGGAAGATACTATGCCCCAGTACAAGTACAGGGGCAGGGTACAATTTTGGCACTGGTGGACACTGGATCCCAAGCTACCCTTCTGTCCAAAAGGGCCTTTGATGAACTAAATGCAGGAAGGGGGGAGAATTACTGCATTCCTCTCACCTCTCTTCCTGGACAACTGCAGAACTTTGACGGGAAGGAAATTCCCATCGAGGGGACTGCAGACTTGGACATTAAAATTGGGCGACACAAGGTGTAACACCCGGTCATAGTAGTGACTCCCGAGGGCACCCCTTGTTTACTAGGGAATGACCTCCTGAGAAGGTTATCACCCTTAATAGATTGCGTAAACAAGGTCTTCTGGACCCAGACTAGCCGACCAATAAAATTAAAACAGAGTGTCAACCATGTTAGTTTAAACGGCACCTGCCACATGGTTGAACAAAAATCTGAAGTAGAATTTCACTTCCAGAACAACCAAATTCCAGACGTGACAGTAATAGCAGTAAGACAACAGACTGGTGATGGGGGGTCCTCTCTATTTCTGAAAATCAACCTTCCTTCCAGTTTAAGGTGGTATTCCACACTGGAAGGAAATACTCTGAAATTCTTTACCGATCCACAATAAGACACTTCCACTCCTATAGTCCAGAAAGATGTGAAATCAGCTCAGAGCCTGGCTGATATTCAGCAAATTGGAGAGCAGTTGTTCATCCCTATTCAGTTAAATGATGGGAAGGACTCTGTTCTCGCTTGAGTGTGTGTGAACAACGGTAAGAGCTTCATCAGCGAAGCCATGTTCCGCCAACTCCCAAAAGATCCAGCCATTCCCACATTCAAACTGATAGACAAATGGGAAATGGATCTGGAAGCACCTAATTCCAAACATCTCCTGCCAAGCAGGTGTATGCTCAAAATCTCCATTGGCAACAAGAGCATAGTCCATAATTGTTGGGTTGTGCGAGACGTCACTGCCGCCTTTTACTTAGGCAGTGACATTCTCAATTGCTTTGCCATTAGTTAGGACCTAATAAACTTCAAAGCTTGGTCCCGATTAGCGTATAATCCCATGGGCTTTGATGATCCAGAAAAAGCATTTAGGTCAGCTCAATTGCTACCTTATGCAGTTGAAATTCAGCTTAAAGAGGAAGTCACCATCCCAGAAAGGACCCGACAATTCTCCCTGGAAGTGAAAGTTAAAAGAGGACAAAAATTGAAAAACCCTGATGCGTATATTCATCTAAATGCTTCTCTCCAACAGCAAGGGTTGGGGGTAAACCCAACACCATTAGTCAACATAGAACATGACACCATTCCAATAGAGGTGGATAACAGAGACTTAAAGAGTATTACTCTAGCCGCAGGCACCATTATTGGAATGGCGGTTGATGACTGACATTTCTCCATTGATTTAGGAAATTAACTGTTAGGACCAATCCCCAAGGACTGTTTTGACAGTGACAGTGAGGACAACACAACACCAGACAGGATTTTACCCATCATGGGGGGAACTTCCTGGTGTACACTTCTTGCCCTTATGGTAAGGAAGATGTGACTTGTGACTTCAGGAGGGATGAGGTGATTTTCCAGGTCCATGAGGGCTGCCTTTCCCACCTGAAGCCTCCAGTTCAAATTATCACTCTGACCAGGGACTTCTCCACCAAGCTGGAGGAGGCCGCTGAGATAGCCAAACCAGAAGTCTTTCCAGGCTTCAAGCAGATGGTGGATGAGAGAGTCAACCTAGCTGATGCCTGTGTGACTCTGGAACAGAAGCAAAAGTTGAAACAAGTTTTCTTGGATTTCCAAGATCTCTTTGCAGTAGACTCATATGACTGTGGTCGCACCGACATCCACACAATAACAATTCCCATGGACCCTGGCATGACTCCAGTGTTTGTGAAGCAATATCGCTTGCCTCTCGCATCCATGGAGTCCCTTACTGAAATAATTAAGAACCTTGAGTCCCGGGGAATAATCCGTCCAGTCCACAGCACTTTCAATAATCCGGTGCTGGGAATATTGAAGCCAAACAGCCGACCTTAGGGAGCTCAACAAACGGGTCCATACCTCCCGATGGCCTCTGCCCTACATTGACCAAGGGCTGGCCCAGATTCAGGGGTCACAGGTATTCACTGCAATAGACCTGACCAATGGATACTGGACTGTGCCTGTCAGTAGGGAGGACCAATACAAACTGGCTTTTACCTTTGGGGGCCAGCAGTACACATGGACTCGGACTCCCTTCGGATACCTCAACTCCGGCAATGAATTCAACATTTTCCTACATAAGGCCATGCCCGACCTGGGTGCGAGGGGTAACCTGGCTTATGTAGATGATGTCCTCATCAAAAGTTTATCGGTGGAAGAACACTAAGCGGAGATTCGTTATGTTCTGACACAGTTGAGGGCCGCCGGACCAAAACTTTCCTTTCAGAAAGCACAGTGGTGTAGAACCCATGTTAATTTCTTGGGGCATGAGATTACTCCTCAGGGTCTCTGTCCCAAAGAAAAGAAAGTGGAAGCACTCCAGAAACTGAAGGATCCCACAACTCTGCAGGAACTAAGGAGCCTCCTTGGACTGACTAATTACAGCAGAAAGTTCATTGAGGGCTACGCAGAGATCACCAGACGCCTGATTCATCTTTTGAAGGGGAGGTCAAGTGGGAATGGGGTCCAGCACAATCCAAGGCAGTAAGACAACTCAAAAGAAGCCTCTCACAAGCGCCTTGCCTAGCTTACCCTGTCAGAAACAAGGAGTTCTTCCTGGAGACAGGGTTCTCTAATATGTGCTTGACGGCAGTATTATACCAAAAGCATGACAAGGTCAATAAAGTAATCTCCTATGCGAGCAAAACTTTATCCTCTGTGGAGGAAAAATTCAACGCTTGTGAGAAGGCACTCCTGGCAACAGTGTGGACATTGAAGAATTACCACCCATTTATCCAGGGGGAACACATCATAGTGGAACCTCCACACCAGCCTCTGCAATATCTCCAAAGTGACAGAATCCAGGCCGGAAATGTGAGTAATTCCCGATTTACTTCCTGGATTCTGTCAATGCAAGGCTTTCCTGTGGAGGTCAGATATGGCCAAAACAAGAAGAGTCCCCTCGCGCAAGGTCTGGCTGACTTGCATGATTGTGCCAGAGAAAACTGTCTCGAGGACGAAAGTCTAAAAATCAAGGACAACATGGAGGCATACCTTTATTCCCCACACAAAGTCTTTGAAGAAGACAAGTGTGAGAGAATGCCGAATGTCTATGTGGATGGATGCTCTTACCATGTTGACAACAACGGGGAAAAAGAACTTGTGGCCGGCGTAGGGAACGCATGGGTGAATGAGTCCCCAGAACCCTCCGCTGTATACAAAATTGGTCCCCGAAGTAGTCAGGTGGCAGAAATGATGGCTGTGCATCAAGCCATCCTCACTGCTGTCCAACATCAACTCCACGAACTGGTCATAATCACAGATTCGGATTATGTACGGAACGGGTTCGTGGAGCACCTGGTTAACTGGAAAACCAGAGGCATGCTATGTGCTAATAACAAACCTTTGAAACATGGGAAGTTAATTCAAAACATTGATGATCTGGTCACCTCGAATTGGATGACCATCTACTGGAAGAAGATCAAGGGCCATTCCAAAGTAGAGGGACCAGACAAAACTGGAAATGACTTAGCTGATCAGCTGGCCAAAACCGGGGCCATCCAAGGGGATCTAATAGAGATTGAGCCCCTGTTGGGGGAAATCCAGGTCACTGCTATCACTAGGTCCCAGACAAATGCTCACAATGATCTTTCAACTGCACAATGGAGTAAGGAGACCCCTGATGCTGATTTGATTACAGCCCAGAAGGGGGATCCAATAATTGTTTTTTTTAACAAATTGTTTATTTAACACAAGTTTTACCAACACATTGAGGACCCTGAGAACTTTCCTCTGACGGATACCGATTACATTGGGAAGGAGGACCTTAGAGTGTTGATGAAATGTCCAAAGATGTTCCGAATCCAAGACGGTTTGTTGGTAAGGAAATCCCAAGCTGGCCATGATCAGTGGGTGGTCCCTATCTCATTCTGAATCCTGATGTTAAGTCACGCCCATGATGCGCCCACCGCCGGTCATAGGGGGTTTCATACAACACTTGAGATCTTAAGAGAGGTTGCTTACTGGCCACACATGGGGCAGGACCTCGACCAATACATGAAGGGGTGTCTTGTGTGTGCACAATTTCAGCCATCATCCCTCACACACCGTGCGCCTATTCAAAAGAGGGGGATGACACTGCCATGGTCAGATTTGCAAATCGACTTTGTAGGCCCTGTGATTCGCTCGTTTAGAGGAAACAAGTACATGTTGACGGTTACATGCTTGTTTACCAACGGGTGGAATGTCTCCCTGTCACAAACTGCAAGGCAGAAACAGCAGCTGCCCTGATGATTAACCACATCTTTTCCCGTTTTGGTCTACCTCAAAGGATTGAGTCAGACAGAGGTAGCCATTTCACCAGCGAGGTAATGACAAAGATGTGGGAGATACTGGGGGTCAAAAGGAAGCCACATATTGCTTACCGGCCAGCTTCTTCTGGAGCAGTAGAGAGATACAACCGAACCATTGTGAGCATCTTAAAAAAGTTTGTGGCAGATTCTGGGTCAAGTTGGGATATCTGATTACCTCTGGTCCTAATGGCCATCAGATCTACCCCTTCATCTGCAACTAAAATGTCATCATTTGAGTTGATGACCGGACGCAAGATGGTGCTTCCCCAGCATTTGCTCTACAGGACCCAAGAGCAGACACTGATAAATGCCTCCACAACTCATGAGTATGTGGAGAATTTAAGGAAACACCTTCAGCATGCTTTTGCCTATGCTCAGCGTAATCTAGAAAGATCAGCTGATAGCATGAAAACCCACTACGACCTGAAGACCACCAGGAAGGAATCTACTGTGGGAGACCAGGTCTATCTATACAATTTCCAAAGGAACCAGGCCAAACAGCGAAAATGTTTGCCTACATGGAAGGGACTGTTTGAAATTATAGACAAAATCTCCCCTGTAGCCTACAAGATCCGCATCCCCAAAGGTAGTTTGGTGGAAGGGGAAGACAAGTGGGTCCATATTAATCAGCTAAAGTGTTGCCATCCCAGGCACAGTCTGGAACGACTGGAGGAATCCTCTGGAATCCCAGAGGGGGCCGCTCCAGAGTAATTCAGTTCCAACCCTAAAATATCCCACATTTAGGGCCTCATTACACGGAAGGCGGTGATCCAGGGTGCTATTAGCACCCTGGACCATGCCGGTAAATTACCGGCACCGCCTTGGCGGAAAGGGGATTTACCGCCCGATTCCAAGGTTGGTGGGGCGGTAAATCCCCCTTCCGCCATTGCTCTTCCCCATTCCCATTTCTGCCCCATAAGGCTCTATGGGAATGGGGAAGGCGCTAATTACGGCACCGCAATCTTGCGGTGCCGTAATTAGCTCCGAGGTCCCTTAGCGGGTTGGTTTTTAACGCGTGCAAAAAGCAGGCGTTAAAGCACCAACCCGCTAAGGGACCTCGTAGTAAGGCGGTAATGGTTAACGGTCACGTTACCATTAACGGTGGCCATTAACCATTACCGCCTTCCGTGTAATGAGGCCCATAGTCTCTAAAATATTATGATTCTTGTATGCAACTGTCTTTGAATTATATCTTGTTTTTCAAAATAAGAATGCTATGTCTCTTGATTTATAAAATGTACATGCCGTCCCACTATATCAATAGTCGGGGAGAAATGTCTACAAATAGGTATTGCCGCTTTTGCTTTATCATCCTAGGAGAGATGAAACCATGGAGACTGACCAAGGAGAACGATCCGGGGACTGGGAGCAGAGATCCGAGGGGCCCGGGGTACCACCCAATATTCCCATCAGGACCGGCGAGGAGAACCAATCGATCCACCTGATGGAGGAAAAGATACAGAACTGTGCCATCTACCGGAAGAAGATGAGGCGAACATCCCAGATCTTGCGAGTTCCATCAGTGAAAGATCAGAATGGCCATCGCAAGAGGGGGGGCTTGTGGGATGTTTTACCCATGCAACCGAGCCCTACCACAAAAACTGTTCATTACTGGCATTGAAAACATCATGATGGCCAGAACTCCCCAGAAAATGCACAGGGAAAACATAAAGAATAGGCTGCCACCCATTTTTGCCTATGTTGTGAGCACAGGAGGGCACTGCCTAAAACCACCATTGGGCTACACACACAGTAGCCTGAAACCATTGGGAATGGCAAGGCTGATTGCCAAAAGCAACCCAGAGCTGTTGGGAATTCATTTTCTTGATGTCAAAAAGTTGCTAAAATCATGAGGGTGCAGTACCAGCTTTATCCACAAACCGGTGCTAGCGGTCTAAACTCTGACAGGAGAACTGCTACTTCAGAAGCTAATCAGCCTCCTGAGACAGCTGGAAACTTCAAATCCTTTTTGGTTAATTAAACATTTTTTAAACAACTGCTGTTCCCTGAAGACAGGCTGATTCAATTAACATTGCAAGAGGCTGGGAAACATTCTCACCTCAGAACTACACACAAGAAGCCAGGAGATCACATGGACATGCTAACCAAATGCAGAGTGGCCCCCTGGCCTGCTAACCTCAGCCTACACAATAGACTCTTGCAATTGAATGGGGTATGTTGATTTTCAGTGTGGACTGTAAACAGAGCCCTGCCTGGAAGGAGAGACATGTGTTTCCTGACTTACCCAGTTTCTGGGGGTGGGTTCAGACACTTTTGTGGAATCATATTGCAGCAAACATATTTTTAAGTTAAATGCTTCTAAAATATTATATTAAGCTTACATAAATGTGCAATTTGGAGATCCTTAATCTAAAAAATGTACCCACAATTCAAGACTTGATTCAACTTTGTGCCATGTTCTGAGGCAAAACCCCGCTATTTATTGATATTACAGACACTGGGTTTATGCTAGAGACCTAGTAAATTAATGGAATATGGGTAGAAAGGCAGTGTACATGTGTGCCATTTTTGGTAAACGTCCGATATTGCTAAATCAACTAAAAATGAAAATAAGTTGTCATTTTTGAATGCAAGCCCCCAGGAAGATCAGAGTTGGGCCAGAATGTACCTTAAGTAATCTGTAATATGTACATGTAATGTCAAACAACTGTGTATCTGGGAAATATGTGTAGTTATGAAAAATTATTTCTAAGGTAAAAGCAAAGGGACGTTTCTTCAATAGATCGTAAATGGCTGACATCACTCTGTCACACTATCCTTTCTCAAATCAGGGACCAAAGAATCCTTTGGCCTATCAAATCTTGAGAGGGTTGGGCATGCAGAATTAGCCGACCCACCCACTTTCTAAACACATAAAAAGAGCCCCTGGAAGCCAGATAGGACTTTTCTTTTTCACTTTCTGCTGAGCATTTTGACAGACAACTCCACATCCAGACAGAGACCAGAACTTTGAATTCAGACTTCAGAATTTGTCAGCAGGCCTCAAAACCTTTTGCAAACTGATTCACCCCAGACTTCCAAGGGGCATATCAGAGTAAAACAGACGGACTGAGCTGTTTGATTCTGGCCTAAAACCCTGTGCCAGAAACACCCAGAAAGCAGAGCTGTACCCAGAACCAGAGATCCAGACCGCTGTGCAGTGCCGCTAGCAGAGCTGACCCAGATCGCTGTGAGCAGAACCAGGCAGAGACTGTCCGTGGCGCGGGAACCGCAGTCCAATCCTGACCCGATCCGTGGCAAAGTCGCATTCCTGTCCAAAATATAGTGTGAGTACCGCCAGAACTGTGCAAAACCCAATCTCTTAGTTTAAAATAATCTAATTCAAACTATTTTAACCTATCTAGAACTATACCATAGCATTGTGTGTCCTTCTGTGACTTTAAAGCTGCAAAACTGTCATCTGTCATTCTGAGCTTGACTTTTCTTTTGAGAATCTACCTTCACGAAATCGTCCGTATCTCCAGAACCGTTTGTCCTAGGAATGAAAAAGCTAAGATTCTGGCCCTTCCAACGAACCCAGACCCGACTTTCTATTCATTATACTTTTCCCGTAATCGTGCTCGACGCACTCAGAAAAATTGCCACGATTTGCGATTTGGCTAAATTTCTTAATGTGTCAAAATCGCAGCTCCTTGCTTTCCTTTGCTGAAATTTGTTTGCCATCTGACTATCATTCATAGAGCATTGCTAAAGTGATCCTGAACTAATACAAAGTAGCTGTCACCCACCCTGAACCTCTAGAGGGAATTAAAATCATTTTAGCATATTTTTCACTTCTTTGCATACCACCTTTAAAGTACTTTGCCTGTGTTTAAAATCATCCCTGTTGATCTAAGCTTGCTAGGGGGGAACTGAATTGGGATTGTACTGTGATTGTATTCCTGAAGACTGTGTGTGTCACTTCCACCTCCTTACATTGCATAGAGGGGGATTGAATTGCCAAAAGGGGAAAAGTGATTATATTATGTTTTGCTGAAATCATATCAAGTTTATTCCTGTGTTGCTTCTTTTCCACCTTGCATTTCCTTGTACCATATAAAGCATTCTCAGCTACCTTATCCTATATACTACTCCTAAGTAATTAAACCAGCGTGCTAGTATCACCTCATCCATTGCTGATTACTGCTCATATGTCTAAGTGTGATATCAATTATTAATTTATTATAAAAGTGTGATATATATATATTGTTTAATTCTCAAATAAACCTTTTAAATTTGCAAAACAAACTTACTTCTTGGCTCAGTGGGGTCAGGAGGATTCTAAGAGAGGGGTGTTATATAAGGGTTGTCATCCAGAGTACACGAACTGGACATAAAAATATATAAATAAGGGCTTCCCTTGAGCAATCCCAGACAAGGCACTGACTTAGTGGGACTGCTTGATTGGAGTCTTTAACACAACGGTGCACAAGAGAATTTCGCAACACATTTCCTGATGCCTTTTCCTGAAATATATGCCAGTATAAAATCATTTTCTAGCTGGCTATGCCAATATGTTTCCATGCTGGCACCACCATTCTATTTCAGTATTCCCATATATGAACATAGTCATATTGGCTTTGCAGGTAATTATACTATAAGGAAACATGACCATGCACGCTTTGTCATTAAACGACAGTATCCCCATGAAGCAACATACTCCTGTTGGCTTAGTCATTAAAAATGCCAGGTCACAACATGAAAACACATCCAAATTGGCTGTGCCAAATTGCCAGTATAGCCATCTAACAACCCATAATTAACACAGGATTATTTGGAAGGGGCTAGAGACAGGGGATGCACAAGATACTAAAGGTGGAGGTGATGAGATATGGCAGAGGTGGAAGGGATGAGAGCAGTACGGGGGTGAAAAGGGGAGAGGTGTTAAAACGCGTCATGTAAAGTGAAGTAATTGAATGTAACGTGATGTGGTCTTGTTTAGCACAACCTGGTGCTAGTAAAAGTACCAACAGGTTACAGAGATAAAAATGGTGAAAGAGAGGGGACAGGTGAAGGAAGTGAGACATCTAGGAGAGCGAGAAGTTGGGCCAACAGGAGTACAGGTAGAGACGGAAAGATGGGAGAGCCAAAGGGGAAAAAAAGTGGGGGACTTAGAGGGAAATAGAAATGATTCCTAAATCTGAATTTAGGTGAATATGGGTAATTTGGATATTTCATAAGAAATATACCAATAGAAATACAATATTGCTGCGACACAGCAGTGCACTGATATGGGATGCTCACATTTAATTAAGGAGAGATTGATAGATCAGGACCATCGTTTTTCAATAACAAACTTTTTAAAGCGCAACGGACATATGCAAGCTGCAGTTTGGAATAGTTATACACATGAATTAGGAATAGCACGAAACAAAAATGTATTCACATGGGAGGCAAAGCCATAGCTCTCTGTTATGCTTGACATACTGGACCAGTCCCAACTTTTTCTTTTGCTCCTGAGATTTGTATTTTCCTTTTTCGCAATATAAATGTATACCTGCCAGTGCCAGCATACACACCGGAATTGTAGCACTAGCACAAGATGTGGCACATTTCGTCGCGTCACTTCCTGTATATGATCATGCAGCTAGCATGAATCTTAAAGGGAGTTAACTCTGGTCTGAGTACACTGCATTGTCCGATTCTCTGGTGAAATGGTCCTTAAATGATACGTACTGGTGCCAAATATCACTGAAACCATTTTCTTTTACCATTAACCTAATTTAGAAGACCTTGGGGGGGGGGGAAACTTACACACAAATCCTTCTAAATTGGTATTAAAATTCTAACAGGCGTCGACCAATGCCACTGTAACATTATGTTCTCGCGACGGCACAAAGACTGCAAAGAAAGGTTAGATGCCAAGGTTTCGCGGTTTTCAATTTGAACCATTCCTGAGATTTAATGACATTTTGGGGGAACATTTTAAGAATAATAACCTAAATTGTTCAAGGATCCCCCATACTAAATGTCTTGCAATCGTTCTTATGATAGAGTTAATGTGATTTTTAATGCTTGTCACTTCAGCATATATTATGGATAGTCATTGGAATGAAAGTTACGAAAACTGGGATATGTTTTAAAAGTGCAAAGCAAACAGTAGCATCTGTATTCCCTTTATTTAGAGATCCATAGTCATTAAAACACATTTGGGGTTGTGTTGGGGGCATGTCAAGGTATTTGAAGTTCTATTGAGGGCTGTTCTGGCAGTGGGTTTGTGAGGAAGCATGTCTGAAAAAACTGGGCAGATGAGAGCCACAAGTTGGCAAATAGTTTCGCCCCTCCCACTGTGAGACGATGGTCAGAAATACCATCCCATTAGCGCATCAGTGGGAGAGGTGTGGCAGATGGTGTTGTGGATGATACGTGTTGGGGAAAGGAAATGGTGGTCAGGCCTAGAGGCTACCAATACTGTTCCCCTTCATATCAGCCATGCCTCTTTCCGAAGGATATCAACTGCCTTGCAGTTACGCTAATCCTGTCCTGACACACATTTTGATTCCTCTAAACTCAGAAGCTTCAAGTGCCTAGTCACGCACCTTCACCAAGCTCCCTTCCATTCAGTGTTTCTTTAGGGCCCAGGCACGGTTGAAAACCGCATGAGAGATCTCGCCCCATCAAAGACAGAAGAAAAGTAAAAGTAAAGTGAAGAGGTATTGCAGACAAGCATACATGTACTGCAAACGTTCTATTCAACACTAAATGTGTTCCAAGCAGATTAGGTGTTCTGCTCTGAGTAACTCTAATACATAAAGTTAGCACCATTTTTAAAGTTACCTTATTTTTCTTCAGGTCGAAAACACATCTTACACACTATACTTTTCCCATAGTCAGCTTGAGCTGATCTCTGAGTCTTGTGCCACGTGCCAGAACCTTTTGTGTAGACTCAAGTCATATTAACCCCATTAGATTTGTGAGGTCCATGTTGGCCTTTGAAGCCACACTCACTTGGTCTAGTACCTGTTTGCACTCTGTAAGTATCCCTGACACCCAGTTGTATGTGTAATGTGAAGATCCCTATTATTCTAAAAGTGACTTAAATGACGAAGGGTCACCAGAATTCAAGTGTGAGAAAATCATTTTCATGGGAAAACAAACCTTGAAGTTACAAGAAATCCAAGCCTCCAAATACTGTGAACAGCTCTGCTACTCTTTTTACAAAGGTAAGGTTGTTGCAGTAAGCAATACATACATTCATTCATCCAGTGCAATGTTTTACACTCAAAGCGCAGGCTGTGCCCAATGTATATTTTACAACACTACCAGGCCACGAGCCATGACCTTCGAGCATGGCCAGTGGGCACAACCTTGGGCTGAGGCCACTATACATGTTTATCTGGCCCACTTGGCCCTGGGTAGTGAGCTATTGTGCCCACTGTATATTTTACAACATTACTGGCCTTCGGCCATGACCACTCTATTGTTTAAAACACTACCAGGCCACTGGCTTTTTCACCCCCTACCTCACTGTAAAAATAGTAAAATATATTTCTTCAACTTTTTTCTCATAACCACCAGTATAATAGCTATGTACAACAGATAGCTGCTGTTATTTGTAGTTGTCAGATATCCGCGGTTATCAGGGAAAAAACAAAAATGCTTCCCTGCCCTCCCACGCACACACCAAGTATCCCCCATCCGTGCCTGCTTTCCCCGCACCCTTCAAGGCCTCCTCACCTTCCGAGCCCTCTCCCATTACCCCCAAAAGTCGTTGTTTCTGTTTGACACCCTTTCATTCCCACTCCTGTTTTCTTATGTACCCGCAGTCATCTTTCCAGAAAAATGTGACTACAGAAAAACGTTTGTGCTCTTAACTTCATCCCTAGCCATCCTCCAACTCCCCAATTTCACATGGATTCCCCTCCTTGGCCCCCACCTCTTGCCCAATGCCCTTTAATCATTTTTCCTCCTCCAAATGTCATTTTCCTGCCTTTTTGTTTTTGGGTGGACACGGGCACCTCCGGTTATCTCTGCATCTAAAAAAAATGTTGGATGGTCAGTCCTGAAAGCATGTCTGCTGCAATGCACCATGGGAGACATACCTATCTTTTGTCCGTAAAATATTTAAAAAACTACTGGACACCATAACCCCAACCCCAGCACTCCTGGATCTCGAGTCAATGCTTCATGCCCAAGTTGTTTTGTACCTGGTCCAATTTCATCCAGCGGGTAGCGGGTATGCTGGTGCAAAGATTGGCCTTTTTTGTCTATTGGGAAATGTTTTTTTTTTCTTGGTAACTTTTTCATTTTTTAAAGGATATTTCCCAAAATGTCCAGTCGGGGGGAGATGGGGCTGTGTGTACAATTTTGTCTGCAAGATTTCAGCCAAAACCATCATATAAGTCAAAAGCTATTAGCAAATAATTTCTCAGATTTCCTATGGTACTCAACGTACACTATAGTAGTGCACCAACTGCCACTCTATAATATATAATATATTAAAAAAATATATAGTAAATTGAGAAATTCTATGTCAAGCCACTGAAGCCCCTATCATTCACTTCTCCTTTCTTTAATTTTACAATATCAGCAAGAAATCATTATTTTCCAGAAAAACTAAATAAAAAATAACCTACATCTGTAGCTCCTGATCCATTCTGTGCTCCAACAACCCTCCTTCTTAAAAAAATCTGTAAAAGTTTTTTTTACCAAATTCTCTTTTCTTGCTACTCCTGCTGTTACCTATACCCGCATAAGGACCCATATTAGGATGTATGTTTGACCCGTATTATGATGTTATGTTTATAAGTGTGAAGAAGTATGCTGGGTTTTGGATGTGTTTTTCTTTTGTACCATCTGCAACCTCTGGATGAGACATTTGCTTATTTAGGGGCAGGTGAGTAAATTATCTTTTTTTGGTTTGTGTGCTTTCTCACCAAAACCAGCTTTCATTCATTAAGCCATTAAGAGCTAACCACAAAAGAGCGATTGCTACACTCAAAGGGATCGTCCTGGTCATAAACATAAGGAAGACTGTTCAAGTCTGTATTGCGGTTCATCATCATGGAGAAACAAAACCCAAAGTAAAAGTGAGCAGCTCAGGAAGGACAACAGACCACTCGAGGGCAGATGTTAGCACCCCCATTGACTGAGGCAATTTCAAAAGTTGAGGTCTCAAATTTAGACTCACAGGTACAAAGAACATTTCATTTCTCTATAGTTTTGTTTGATTGTCAATTTAGGGGAATCCGTCATGGGGGCAGTCAGCAAGGGCCTTTTTCAAGGACATCTTCAGGATGATCCTGATTTAGATTAAAGTTTTGGTAATTTGAGGCCGTTGTCTCAAACAAGAAAGAGGTAGCATACAATGATAGCGATAAAACTATACATTTGGGTTATAATCCGTCCAACTTCCCTAGTATTCCAAAGTAACCTTTTATTCTTTAGGCATATGGCCCCCCTTACAGAGCAGATGTACAATTTCTCAGTCTAGGAGCTCATCTGAATCGGACTCTAATCTCGTTCCAAGAAGAAGAATGGTGGCAGATAAGCAGCCATAACACTACTTATCTCCTCTTTTGACTCAATCCCAAACTTCATTTTAATAGACAACCCAGGAACTAGTACCGGATTATGAAGAAGAGGCTATAATCAATACTTTAATTGCTCACCCGGACTCAAGTCAGTAGTTTGCAATGCCTCATGTGGATGGTTTTACTAAGCATTTTATTAAGAAAAAGTGGGATTTAATCTCCTGAAAAAACATGAAAGCAGAACGTCCCGGACCAGCATTTATTGGGAGGTATTTATCCACATGGATGACGGATCCATAATGCAACCTCTTCTTTTGCTGTTATGTTAAAGAGGTGACCAATGGGGTAGACAATGCCTGGGCAAGCTGCCAGGATAGCGTATGTATGTCTTTGGGCCCTCTCTCATATTTGTTGAACCTAGCATAGACTGCAATGCCATTAAGGACCCTTTGAATCCTGCAGTAATTCGTGTCTGTGCCACCAAGCATTCAGTTTCTTTGGAGATGTTAAAACCTCTATTATGCCTCTGTATTATGAATGAAAGTAAAAAGTGGATTTTGCTAAGAATTAGCTCTACGTTTGTTGTCCTGGCTAACAACAAATCTGTAGATAATGTTTTTAAATTTTATTTGTGAACGGGACTGTCAACGAAATAAGAATATAGGTTTCCACATTCACGCGGTCTTGAACATGGTCCAGTCCTCAATCAGACAAGTGTTTCAAACAAGTGTTTCTTAGAGGGACAGTCAAGGGAGTGGACAAGCAACCAGGCATAGCCATGCACCCTGTAATTCAGGCAATTCAGGTCTCTATGGACCCGGAAGCCAGAACCAGTGTGCATACAACTAGACCAAGCTTTCCTTTTTCCATAGCATGTGCCCAGACAGAGGGTGGGAGAGTTCTAAAATGTAGATACAGAACCTTTATTATGGTGCATACTTAGTCCTTCATCTGCTGATCTTCTGGTGGCATTGGTAGGAAAAATGGATGAGCATGTCAAGTGATTGCTGTTTACTAGATACCATCTTGATATATCACATAGCAGTTGGATGCTCACACAACCAGGGATATGTTCCTGTCCCATTTCAATTAATTAAGATCAGTTCCGTTTGGTCCAAGGACAACGGGTTTCAGACAATCTTCAATCTCAGGCCCCTCAATCAGATCATATTTTAAAGAGATTTAAAAATTGAGATGATTGCTTTGTTGAGAGACATGTTGAGGATCTCAAGGATGATTAACTCACTGTCCCTATCTTTTCCAGTACTGTTCTCTCCCTTTTGAGTTATCAGACACATGGTGCTTTACAAAATTACTGAGACCCTAACCTTTTTAAGAGTAAGTGGAATTAACAATTGATCTGGAAGATATTTTACTCATGGTACAGGAGAAAGCAATGGTAGTTGCTTTTGAGGGTAGGCAATTTTGATGTGTTGTTGTCAATCACAGGAGTTTACTCTGCAGTTACCGTAATCCAAGATTCATAGTACAAAAATTGAGATTTCCCATACGTGTTTGGCAGCAGTAGTGTCAATTAGAGAACTGGAAAGAGTCGAGGATCATCGCAGGGTTGGGGAGCACTGAATACTCTTCCTCAATAATATCATTCAGAGGGGGCAAATCCTGTATAAAATACCACACCCCTCCCTTTGCTTTCCTGATTAGATAGATAGCTATGTTGCAAGGTGATGAACTCACCTCTATAATTCCTTGCTGCCATAGGGAATGCAGTTTCTCGTATATGCCTTCATCTGCTTCTCAAGAAAGTGGGTACTGCTTTACTTGTGGTAATAGTGCTCCTTTTTTTAACTTGATGTGTACTGCCCCGGCCCCTTCATGTATTGTTACATCATGGGGTCCAGTTGTCCACAAGCTTTTAGGCACTTTTTCCAAATCAGCCTTCAAATTGTGTGCTTTCTTTTTTGTTATCTGAGTAATTTGGGGCAAAGCTTGTTCTTTTATGTGTACTGGGCAAGGTATGCTTAGCATGAACACTACCTCTCCTTCTTCATTGTCTTTCGTTGCAAACAACTCTGTGCCACTACTCCTGTCAATGTCTTTGTGGCATCAATATATAATATTGAACACAATTCCATTTTCTTCTCATCAGTGGCAGCAATATAATCATGTATAATCATGTTTTTCCATACCACTACTTCCTCCAGGTACAGTAGAATGTGTGTGCCTGAACTACCAGAGGATGGACACTGCGCACTTAACAAAAATGTGTTGGGCAGCTGTAACACCTTCCCCTCAATCTCTGGCAACCATCCCAACAACACTTTCACCCCATACATGAGCACCTCCATGTGTGTGGGTATCCCTCTCATTGTGTTGTGTGCATAGTATGCCTGAATCAGTACTGACACCCGGGCTAGATACATTCCAGGTGTGGTGCACAACATCCCTTTCTCTGGAAATGAAATTGTGGGTTCCTATTTGCTGAGTAAGTCCCTCCCCAGAATATTGATGGGAGTATCCTTTGAATACAGCAATGTAGCTACAATATGCTGTGTCCCTATTATCAAGGGTAAAACGTTTGTCAGAGGAACGTATACAAACTTTTATTAGATAATGGAAATCCTTCTTCCTTGATGCAGGATCTGGTTGCTCCAGTATCTATAAGAAAGGAACATGCCCTCTGCCCTCTGTCCTATCTGAACTGCTATCTCCAGTTCCTCCTCTGGGTTCTTCAGTTGCTGCTAGAACAGGAGACACTTGCACTCCCTGTGGGCACCCCTATAGGTAAAATATGTTCACGGATGATGTAAACGGGTTACCACCCACCAGTGTCACTCCAGTGTATTGGGGCGTGGTATTCTGTCCCAGTATTGTTACCCCTTCGGTATTTGTTTCTGCACTGGTGCCTGAAGTACACCCACTGTACCTTGATATCCTGCCATTTCTCCACCTTATACCTGCACGTGTCCGTGGGTAGAAATGCCTTGTGTTTTTGTGGGCTGTATCTGTAAATGCTGTTGCTGGGGCATTACCTGCACCTGTTGAGGAGTCCGCTGCATGTATGTCTGCTGTTGTTGTCCTGCCTGTGCATTGAGTGGGCATTTTCATGCAAAATGTCAAAAATTCCCACATGATAAGCACTGTACTCCAAACATGGCCTCATTCCCCTGAATAACAGTTCGCTTTCACGTGCATAATATCCTCTCCCAGTCTGGTACTGTCCCATGTTCACATTTTCTCCTCCGGCCTACATGACCCCTGGCTGCCGCACGTTTATGAATGTGGGTTGTTGCTGCATCTGCACAGATCCCCACTGCTGGTTGGGTGGAACCTGAGTGTAACCTCCTGGCTGCATTACTATGGCCACTGGAAGCCCTCCTTGCTGAGCTTGTGGAACGACAACTGGCCCTGTGAGTACTTTTCCCTCCATATGTATTGTCGCCAGTTTTCTTTCTGAACTAATTTTTTTTCCCATTTTGTTCCATTATCAACTGTCTCCTTATCCATCTCCTACTTCCTTTTGCAATAGTGTACAATTGTTGCCTGTATCTCAGGCCACCCTTTTGCCTCAATTCCCACTATTTGTTTCTAAAGAAGTCTGCACATCTGTTGGGAGCCCCTCACTAAGATGTGGTCAAAAAAGGGTATTTTCTCATCCCATGACTGTTTATATTCCCGTGTCCACATTTCTTCTGTGGATCATATGAATTCTGCGGGATTTTCCTCATGCTTTATTTTGCGTACTTATATTGAGGCCATATCTGATGTATCTGGATACAGCTGCGTTAGAGCCTTCCATACATGTGCTCGATAGTTGTTAAAGGGTGCTCTATCAAGTATGTTAGAGCTTAATTTTACCCCTGAGTATTTGTCCAGTTGCCATATTTTGTCACTTCTCTCCCCAACCAACACTGACAATACACTTTTTATTTCTCGTATGGCCAATGGGATTCCTGCTGTCTCCATTTCAAAAACATAAATCCACTTGCTCGCACCCGCCATTAATGAAGGTAAACTGTAAACTAAATTGACCCTGTCCATTGTCTGCCATGGTATGTAGTGAACTTTGCCCCTCGCTTTCTGCAAAGGTGGCATCTGTGTGTGAGCTCTCCATTTATTGCCACAGTGTGTTCTCTTGGCTACCACTATTCTTGGTTTCCTACTCCAAAGTCTATTTCCATTGTTACCCAGTGACTCTTCTCTTTCCTCCTCTCCTCTCTCATTTCTTGTTCTCTCCCTTCTCTTGTCTGTCAAATTGCATGTGTCTGTTTCATCATCCCCATGAACACTGTTACCACTGTATTCCCAGTCTGATACGGTGTGCTCTTCTTCCGCCGTATCATTTTCACTTTTGTCCGAGTACTGTACCAATTGTCTATTTTAAACTTTACGCATCCTGCTTTCCACCGCTTTTCATTCGCTCCCTTCTTGTGTTCTTTTCCTTTTGCCTCTGTTTCCTTTTCCATTGCTTTGGTTGCTTCATTGAACACACTGTCAAGTTGCTGCTGTGCGCTCTTTCTTATGTTATTTAAATATGTCCCCCTCCCTTTCTCGTCCTTGTTAATATTGCTTGTGTCACCCTCCTCTTTCTTTTTATGTGTACCTTCCTTGTCTTGAACCACTCGTTTAGGATTCGTATAACCTATGACTGGTTTTAATAATGGGTATATTGTGTAGGGAGGGGGTGGGGCACTTCCCTGCATCTCTTTCCCATTCCTCATCTCTTTTCCCTTTTCTTTGTACACTTTCCAAAGCCCTAATACATCCTGTATTTTTAAGCTTTGCACCTTCGTATGTAGCCAACAAGTATGAATGCAAACTCTCTATAATATCTTTATTAAATGTTCCCTCTACGGGCCATTCTTTATAACACTTTCCCACCTTGTCATATACCCAGTCAAAATGGTACTTTGATATTTTGTCGCGCTATTGGGGACATTTTTTGCACATGTGATTAAATGGGGCATCATCCAATATGATGCCATTATCCCTGTCTTAATCCTTTTTTATTGAAACATTCTACTCTCCCTTTTTTCCGTCTTTCCCTCTATTATGTGAAGCCTTTTTAAATGCTCACTCCTTATTTAAACAGTCCCACTCACTCAATTTTATATTTACCCCTCCACTCGATCACCCTATTTTCACATGCTCTGGCCTTCTCCATAGGCCCCTTCCTTTCACACCTTGCACTCAATGCTTGCTCACACAGCCTTCTCGACAGGCACCATTTGGAATATTGTATTAGTACAAAAATTGCCTTTTACCCAGGCCCACCACTTAACAACAATGCCATATGTTAATATGTTAGAAAAAGCAGTTACTCCTCCCCTCAATCGACTACATCATTTTCTCGTGCTATGCGGCCAAGCCACTATGTGCACATTATTTTGGCACTTTTTTCCACTCCCACTTAGAACAAACACTATGACCACTTTCCACAATAGTAAAACAAACTGACTCTACTCACGAAACACGTACGTGCATGTCCCTCAAGGAAATTCTTCCCCAAAGAAAAGAAAGTAACACAACTATACCAACTGGCAGCATTATGCGCAACACTTGTCTAACAAGGCCTGCCACTTACTATGCAATGCTCTGCACTAATGCACATGTGCCATGGTCTACCTGCTCCCTATTGGATTGGCAGACCAAACATCTAAGACTACTACGGTCAATCGCCCTTCACCACTAAGGAGGGTGTGTCCTACACACCATAAAAGAAATCCCTCCTGCCCCTTGCACTTTTCATGCATAAGGACTCTGAGGTATCCTTTTAGGAAATTCTTCACTTCTCTCGACCTCAGAGTCTCCCTTTAAAGGACTGCTTTTCAACTCGGCGTTCATGAACATCCTAGTACTAGAGCTCTTCGTACTGGCCAATGGACGCTGTCTCTCACTCCTGCGGGAGCACGGCTGAAATTCTAATGCCTCGGTCAAAAGGCTGAGATATCTCGCTGGGCCTCCAAAAATGTGTCAGGGTTCACCTCGAAACTCACCAAAAAATTACAAAAGTAGTCAAAAAGGAGTGTATGCCAGTGCAATAAGTAACACAGTTTTATTCAGGCCCCAGATGCAGCTGGGACCTCTATATTAAAACAGATTGTGAAATAGAACTGGATGAAAATGCGATGTCCAAAAAACACCCCTAAATCTAGAACTTATATACAATGCAAAATAATTAGCATTCGTGATTGTGCCACATGAAATACATTTCCCCACACCAAGCTGATTGGTGCCTGCACTCTGAATGCTTATAGAAAAGCATACATTATGTTCCATAATTGGTTCCATGAACCTTCCTACACCACCCTCAATTCCAACATGAGACGTCACAATCCACCCCCAAAGCCCACAGCACAAAGTGAGTTCATTGAAACATTTGAGATGACCAGTGGAACCTTAATCAACTAGCCTGGTCACCTCATCTCCATTCACATGAGAAGCGATTACCACCATGTCACCATCAGAGCTTTGAACCATTACGTACTGCTACACAAATGTTGCATATCGGGGACACTCTCACCTTTTTCCCAGAGAAAATGTACTAGAGGGAAATTTGAAACAGCTGTTGTTCTTTTCGACTCCATTAGAAAATCGTATTTTACAAGCGAAATTTCAATTATAAAATGGTCATGCATTCATTATTTGCTGGCGGGACCTGTGCACTCTAATCTATGACCTCGACAAATAACAACCATTGTACACTTCTTTCAGTACTGGCTTGGGATCGAAGACTCTGGCTAGGTCACCAGCCACACAAAAGGCTAACACATGTTTTCTGCTAATTCAAGCTTTTAAGGCCTATTTACCGCATTTCGTCCTAGCACTAAGTTTCATTATACTTACCTGTAACCCTGTATTTATGGATGTCTTCGATTATGGATTTTATTTCACAAGTATCAGAAGGAGCCCCATACCATTTTACAGTGCTACTCTTGCAGCTGATAAGTGTGTTCCTTTATACCGCGTTGAACTTGCATCTTGATTACATGGGTGAGGATTTGACTGTAAAGGTTTTTGAGATGTTTGCCAACAGCGCATCAAATGTTGATAGGACAGTCAACTGGTCAACATTGGGGTCCAATAATTTTAAGAATAATAAAGTTTTAGGGCGATTATACCTACGTCTATTTTTCACTTGTCAATTTGACCATTTAGTTCTTTGAGTGTTGTTGAAATTTTATTCTGCATTAGTTAGCTGGAATAGCTGGAATAGCTCATTGTTTGGAGCCAGACTCGACTGACATTTATGGTTAACATAAAAAGGAAAATGATTGCTGCACCGTTTATAGTCCAAGCAAACATTTTCAATAAGGCACCATTTGGTCAGAGAGATACAAAAATAATTGTTTTTGGGTTTTCCCTTGTGTCCCATGAACGTGAGGAGTCAACCATTTGGCCTCTACTATACCCATTGCTATGTTTCCTTTCTCATTGAATAGTCCCTGTGGAGGTCTGTTACCTATTTAAAAAATGTAAGTTAGTGTCTACCTCTAGTATATACTCTTAATAAAGAAAATATTACTTATACTGACTCCTCAGCTATGGTTAGCATGTTTTTCTCATTATTGTATTGTTACAGTTAAAAGAATAGTACGCTCAAAAATGTTATTGTCCCGAGCGTTCAGTCATGTGGTTTTAAGCAAACTGTGATTGATCGTAAAAACATTTCCTATGCACCTCAACGAAATCAACGAGTGGGGCAATGTTAGCCGTGGATCGACAGCCCTAAGTTCAAGTGCCCACGCGGCACTAAATCATATCCCCGCCCCTAATGCTGACATCACTATTCCTAGCGATATTCTCCACCTATTTTCATGACGTTGGTGGGAAGCGTGGCCAAACACGCCCAGTCATCACCTATGTCTTAACATCAGTTGACGGAGAACCCGGAATATCAACACACACATCCTCTCACAGCACAGCACATCCCAAATCGGAATAGAAAACACTATTTTAAAGGAAACATCAATACTCTGCAATTTACAATGTGCTTTAATTTCACATAAAATGCTCTGAGAACATCCGCTGATTTCGATTTGCCACCAATTTTTGAATGTCCTTGGGTCAGAGCATCAAAACTTTATCATGAGGCACACAGTGTTCCTTTCAGGAGAAGATGCGCATTCGACGCACCTTGAATCCCAAAGCTTCGGCATCAGCTTCTTGCTAGACCACCGTAAACGATGACAGGTTGCTTCTTGTTGCTGGTACCGTCAAAGGGCATACCGGTCCCGGGTGATCGTCCCACATCAGCATAATGGAAATCCATCCATTTAAGCGTATCTGACACTGCTGGCTGAAGAAAGCATCTGTCGGTATCTGGAAGCAATGGCATTTACAGAACGGCAAAAGGTAGCTGTGTAGAAAACATAATAAAAATATATTTTAGTAGCTTTTCTTTATTCAAATGTATCAATTTACCCTGTAATTCTGCACCGGGTGAAATCTAATAACGAACACAAACCACAAACGATGGAAACACACAGAAAACATCGGGGAAAGTTTGAGTCTACGATGTGCTTGAGAGGTTAGCACTGTGGGGTATGCATAGCTCCCAAAGGGATGTGGAACCTGATGGAAAAATTCAAACAACACATTGGGCCTCATTCTGAGCCTAGAGGTAAGGGAAAAACAATGCAGGTAAAGGATTACCGGCATCACTTTCCGCTATGGGCTATTCTGACCTGTCAGACTGCTATTTACGGCACCGTAAACTACAATGCCGTAATTTTCGGTCTCGGGTCACGTGCTCGCCCCACCATGCCGAAAGTAGCGGCATGGCGTAAGCCGGGCTGATCCCAAGTAAGGAGCACACTTAAATAATGGCCTCCTTAAGGCCATAAAGTACCTTACCGGCATCTCAGAGAAGGAGTAAAGAACCCTGAGCAGTGGTACCCAGAGCCACAGGTGCACACAATCAGCACAGGTGGAGGCAATGGAGCCTGCCACAGCAGAAAAGGAGCACACCCACCCACCACACCCCCTCCCACACCAAGATGAGACCAATAGTGGTAGCAGCACATGAAGCAGGAGGCATTGCCAGCAAGCGCACAACCACAAGAACTACACCAACAACACCAGCCCCCCCCACCGAGGAGACACAGGGGGAGCAGGAGGGGGAGACAAGCCCAGCATGCAGCACCAGTGCAGACTTCGTCACCACCCCAGCAGCCCCCATTCCAACGCAGCAGGTCCGGACCCTCAAGGAAACCCCTGAGCAGCACCCACGTGGATTAGGTGGACCAGCATGGCATGCAGGTGGCGGATCGCAACTGCAAGCAACACCACTCCCCCAACGTGCAGACGGAATGCAATGCAAGCAAGAACATCACACATGGGTGGACCCGACATTAAGGAACAACTCATGACTCAATGTGCCAGCTGAACTCCACGCTACCGTGCCGCATGGGGCGACATGCAGGATGCCGTGCCTGGCTGCTTGGTGAGTCGTCTGACTGTGTCATGCCAGTGCATTGGTGCCATGAGGTGGGTGCCTGCATGAACAAACTGGGTCGGAATGATGAAGCCAGTGCACGATGTTCATCCCACCAAACACCGTGCCACAGAACCAGTGTAACGGCACATGAGTACAGATTCCCACATCGATGGAGTAAGGCACACACCAAAGACAACATTACCAACATCTGACAAGGCCAAATCCCACAACACATGCACCACTCATTGGCGGCCCCCACAACCGTAAGGGCATATAGGAAGACACACTGCATATGTATCATGTGGCTGCCTCCAGCATGTCACCACACCGGAGAGTCATCCCTGGGAGTGGATTGAACTGAGGGCAGCAGGGATACCACACCACATCACCAGTTCGGCACACCCATAGGAGTGGTGGAATTCACCATAGTATGGTTCAGAGCAGTATGATGAATATGAGCCACTGACTACAGCCAACACACCCAACTACGGATTCACACAGTACACAGCACTTCATGGATATAACATCAAGACTGCTGCATGCATCAACGAAGCACATACCACAAGATGTGTGTGCCATTGTTCATGGACTATCTTGTAGACCCGCCCCCCCACAGCATTCCATTGCACTGGACACATATTGTGGCCATGTATGGCCTGAATCCATCCATGGACATGTGTGTATGGGCATCAATGACCTGCTGCCATGTCAGACAAGTTCAGTTCTCCACCATGACAGACCAAACACTTACCTTAATTGGCTAGACATGCAGGTGTTGGTGGCTGTCCCTTGATACCATGGTATTGGACCCCTGTCAGAAACACACAGAACAGGCCCAGGGAGCCCTGAAATTACTGGCCATACCCGTGCATGTGTGCAGATGAAGCAGTCACCTGGCTTGCATAAGGCACATATGAGTTGCTGAAGCTGGACTGGTGGGGGACCCATCCACTGCAATGTGGTGTCCAAGACCCCCATGTCATGTGTAAAGCTGGACAAAATGTACATCCCTTGGAATGTGGCTGCTAGCACCAGATGAAGATGGATTGAAGGAGGAGGAGGAAGGGGCAAGACAGCATCATGGAGGCGGTGCACAGGAGGGACATGTCGTGTGGCAAACATTGGTTGGACATAATAACATAATAACCACAACACAAGTCAGCAGAGGGCGGCATCAGATGGGCACACAGGGCACTGGGTGTGTGTATACTTGTAGACCATGCACTGTCAGACGTCATTATACACATGCTCAATGATGAATGTCCACACAGGTTAAACTTTGCAACTCCAATGGTGTATTGAAAATATAAATGGATGTGTGAACATTCCCTCCACCCTCCCGCCCACCTCCCCCCCAACTCCACAACAAACCCTCAACCCCCACCCACCTCCCCCCAACTCTACAACAAACCATCACCCCCCACCCACCTCCCCCCAACTCCATAACAAACCCTCACCCCTCACCCACCTCCCCCCCAACTCCACAACAAACCCTCAACCCCCACCCACCTCCCCCCAACTCCACAACAGTAGTCCTGTATTCTCCATTCGCCGATTAATCCATGCTCCCGGGGCCCAGGGGAGGCATGTCCCGGCGCTGCATGGAACGCAGAGTGCGTCGCGGCGGCTTTGCCGGGTGGATCGGCTAGATGAGGGTGTGTCCTCCTGCTGAGGCTGCTGATTGGTATTCACAGCCTCAAGGGCATCTGCAATGTGTCCTAGGATGGCACATAATCTGTTGCTGCTCTCTGTGACCGCCTGACGCATTTCCCTGTGCTCATCTAGTCACTCCACCCTGGCCTGGCGGTTGTCCTCCATGAACCCAGTGGTGAGGGCAGTCAGCTGACTTGCACGTAGTGCATCCATTGATGCTTGTTCATCCCTGCAGGGTATTGGGCCTACATGCCCTGGCATGTCCTCGATTGGGGAACTGGGGCCAGGATCAGCGTCTCCCTATGTATCGGCACGTGCACTACGGCCAGGTGTTTCAGGCTCCCCAGAGTCACTGCACGATGCCTGGGGGACATTGCTGGGCTCCGGGGTGTGGACTGTGGGATAGAACTCCTCCTCGGATGCCCCACAGATGGACAAGGGGCTGTGCACATTCTCCTGGGTTGCCGTAGCTGCCACCTCCCCAGCAATGCTAGACTCCTCCGACCCTGGGGTGGACATTGTGGCATGCGCCGATGCAGGGAGGGTTTGGGGTGGTGCATCCTCCACTGACCTTTGGGGAGCGAGGGTGGCTGTTTTTGTCAAGGCTGTTATGCGTCAGACCCTGCCTCTGTCCGTGGAGATGGTTGGACGGCTTGTCTCGGGCTCCCCGCTCTCATGCTCGGTGCCTATGGGGCTAGAAGAGAGGGACGACATGAGTGATTGTTTGAGACGCTAATTACATTAATGGCTGCATTCATATTTCAGTCATTTGGAGTTTGTGGCCTTTTGGGCGTTGCAACAGCACTAGTACATATGCATGTGTATGACATGAACGCAGGTGTCAGAGTGACTCATCCTGCCTTGGTAATGTGCAGTCTGGCTCGCACACTGCGAAACCTGCTGCACAGTGTGCATAATGGGATGTGCAAGTTAGTGCACTATGGTTGATGTGCGTTATGTACTTGCACTTGTCCCTTGATTGCGGGGCAGTTGGCTCTGCATTATTTGGATGGGGGGAAGGCAGCATGACAAGGTGCCTTTGACGGCCCTTGGGGGAGTATACATCATGTAAATGCCATTGCCAGTGTTGTCTTTGGACACTCAACTCCATCGGCAGACGACGTTGCCCCGCACTCTATATCGCCGACGCCCTCCTTCGATTCAGTCCCGATCAATGAGGCGCATGTCTCCTCCCATGGCTCCAGTCTCATTGGGGAACTTGGGCCCCCTCTGGTCTGCAGTGCCAGACTCCGTTGGTGGAGAGGAGGCTCCGCACCCGCAAGTCATCCCACCGCTTGCAGCAGTCCTTAGGGGTGCGGGGGGTGGTGCCTACTGCGCTCACCCTTTGGGCTGTTTGTGCCCAGGTGTTTTTCTTACGGATTATTGCCTCTTGGCGCATGTTGCTGCTGAACACGACGTCAGCGTGCTCCGCCAGTTTGTCCACCATTGCCTGAAGCTCTTCAGGGCTGAATCTCTTCTTGCGGAGCCGGTCCTCAGACTTCTTTGGGGTTTTAGGAATTGATTCCTGGGTTTGTGGTCCTTTTCCAGACTTCGGATTGCTCCCAAGGGTGCTGCCTGATGAGTATGGCAATGGATTGTGTTTTTAAAGATGGCTGCCGCGCTCCTTCCCGTTCCTGTGCGGTGACGTTATTTCTGCTTCCGTTGTATTGCGGTGACCGTAATTTACGGGATCCGTAAATTACGGTCACCGTTATTTACAGACGCTGCTGCTTCCTTGGCGGTGTTGTTAAGTACGTCTCGCAGCATGCCGGTAGGGGGTTTTACGTGTCATTTAGCGGCATGCCGCTAGGTAATTTTCTGGCATGGCGGAAAGCGCGTGCCCGCGAGGTCGTAATGCGCTGCAATTAGCGGTCTGTCACCAAGACGGTCTCGTAGTTTCCGCCATGCCGGAAAGTACCTGTACTTACCTCCAAGCTCGGAATGAGGCCCATAGACGGCATTATAATGGAATATTTGCAAAGATTTTGGGGTTGGTGACCCTAAGTTCCCAGGCGGAACCTAGACGTGGACTCCATGTTCACTGTGCTCAGAGAGGCACAGGTCCACCTCTCTGATGAGGCACAACAAGGCTGAAACACATGTATGGGGTTACTGTACGTACTCTTGTTCAGAAGGGAATTGCCATGACATTTTGGTGCTGGACTGCCCATGCGACGAGGACAAAAAGTGATATGCAAATGGATAGGTCCCATCTGTGAAAGGTACATTGAGCAAAAGGCGATGGCTGCGGACACTCAAAGTGTGAAAAAAACACATAACAGGTTATCATGCCATGTTGTTTCTAGAGAGGGGGGCATGCTACCTTTTTTAAAAATGTAACAGAACTGGCAACATCAAATTTTGACAATCAAACCAAGTCCCCTTGGAAAATGTTCTGCACCTTGCACATCCAATAATACAACGTTGATAGCACACACTGATATGCCATGGGACGAAGTGGTTTAGATATCACTAGCCTGCATTCAGGTTGTGTTTGCGGGTCGTCAATGAATAATCGTCACAATATGCTCCAAGTTTAGTTTTAGTTTAGTTAGTTTAGTTAGTTTATTTATATAGCGTGGCCAAACCCTTAGGTAACTGGGCGCATTGGGCTTGAAGCAAACATAAGCTACAGACAGTTGCACATGCAAGATCCATATAAGGGCAGTGCAATGGGTAGCATGAGGACCAGGTTACAATGTGGTCCATGTCGTGATACAGTCTGATGGTTACAATGGATGTGCAGCATTCAGTATAGACAAGCATTCAGGTATCATATTCTTACTGAGTAGTGAGCCAGGATTTCACCATGGCTCTGAATGACCAGAATGATTCCCGAGACCTGATAGTCGTGGGTAGAGTATTGCAGCACTTTGCTGCTAGCACTGGGAAGCTAGATCCCCCTGGTGTTTTCCGATTGAATTTGGGAATGTTCAGTAGGTACTTGTAAGGTGTTCTAGTGGGTCTAGCGGTGCTATGCCTGGTGAATTTGCCTGATAGGTAACTGGGGGCTGTCAGTGAGAGGCATGTGTGTGTGATGACAAGCAATCTTAGTTAATTCTGTCCCGGATGGGGAGCCAGTGGACTTCCTTGCTGATGGTAGAGATGTGGGCCTTGCGCGGGAGGTTGAGGGTGCATCTAAGGCATTGTTCTGTAAAACCTGGAGTCTACTCAGATTGCTGTTGGTGGTGCCCAGGAAAAGTGTATTGCAATATTGTAGTTTGCATAATATCAGAGTTCTGGACAATGTGAGGCCGCTTGTGGTTGAGAGAAATGGTCTACAGGCATTAATGAGTTTATTCGTATAGGCCGTAGATGAGATGGTGGCATTTATTTGTTTTTTGAGCAGTAGTGTGGAGTCAAGAAACTTTTATGATGTTTCTGTCAGTAGTGAATGATTGGTACCTAGTGTCCAGTTTGTTGAGGTGGGCTTGGGAACCTACGATGAGCAGTTCCGTCTTGCCATTGTTCAAGCAGAGGCTGTGGGTGGCCATCCATGCTTGAATTTTAAGGTAGATTTCATTAAGCTTTGCAACCTCTCCCTCATAGCACCCAGTGAGTGTAATGAGGATCTGGGTGTCATCTGCATAATTGGTATATGTGACACCCAGTTCATCAAGTCGGTCAAAGACGAGTGTGGTGAAGATGTTGTAAAGCTTAGGTGAGATACAAGAACCTTGGGGTACTCCACATTGGATTGGGACAGGGTCAGCTGCTGCTGAAGGAGCGAAGACCCTAGTCGAACTATCAGACAGGAAGGACAAATCCAATTGGTGGCATTCTGTGAGAATGCGGCAGCCAATGAGAGGTGATGGGTGAGAATTTGGTGGTCAACTAAGTCAAATCTATGAATAGATCCAACAGGAGCAAGATGGCCAAGTTGCTCTTGTCTTTGGCTTCATCCATTTGGATTTTTAGATCCAGGAGGGCAGTTTCAGTCCCGTGCCTGGGTCTAAAGCCGGATTGTCGCAGGCCTATGAGGTTATTGTCTTCCAAATGACGTTGTATTTGGAGGTATGTCACTCTGTCTAGAATTTTAAGGAGAGAGGGGGCGGTCGCGATGGGCCTGTAATTAGTGGGGATGTTGGGGTCTAGATTGGGTTTTTTAAGGAGGGCAAGGACCCAAGCTTCTTTAAGATTGTTCGGTACAGATGAGTTTTTAAAAGAGGAATTAATCAGTGAAGTGATGAAGGGGGCTAGGTCTTTGGCTCCGTCCTTAATGACTGATGCAGGGCATAGGTCACCTTGGCAATGTGAAGGTTTGAGGCTAGCAATTATGTTTACCACTTCATCCTCAGTGACTGGGGAGAAGTGGAAGGAAGGGCAGTCAGGAATGGAAGAGCTATTTTTCCTATTTGAACGGTCTTTGGCGGCACGGCTATCTTTTTTGGACTCTATTTTAGCTTGTAGGAGGGCAATATTATTCGATAGTGCTAATTGGATGTAATTGCACCAGGCTTTATCCTTGATCCAGTCATCAGTAGGTGGCACTGGTGATTCTCATTCTCTTAGAATGGAGAATAACTCTTTTGTGCCTGACTTGGCATTGTGTATTCTCAGGTTAATCTCTTTTTTAGCGTTTGTGATAGCGGTTTTATAAGTAGTGGCTGCAGACAAATATTTGTCTTTAGAGGTGAGGGAGGGGGCTTTTCTCCAATTGGTTTATGCTGCTCTCGTAATATTGCGAAGAGCTTTTAATTCTGCTGAAAACCATTTATTCATGTGGGCAGCTAGTTTGACCTTTCTTAATTTGAGGGGAGCTATTAGATTAAGGGCTTGTTCCAAGGTGTCGTTATACAATTCTACTAGGGCAGTTGGATTTGCATTTGGGGCAGGATAGTTATTGGTGATTGGCGTTAGGAGGGGTCTGAGGTTATCAATGGTAATATTGTGTTTGTTCATATTTGCAGTTTGCGGTGCCCTGATAATTGGAGCAGTTTTAGGCGAGTCTTTGGGAAAGGAGAAAGTGATAAGATGGTGGTCTGTCCATACACAAGGAGTGATGTCAGTCAGTGATAGGTCCCAGTTAGCATTGGCTAACCAATCTAGTGATCTTCCTTTTGAGTGTGTGGGCTTATTGATATGTTGTGTAAGACCTAAGTGAGTGATGGTGTTGTTGAGTGAGGCGGCGTTAGTATCATTAGGGTCATTGAGGCCCAGGTTGAAGTCACCCATGAGAATAATTTGTGAGCCTGGTTTAATGTTGGTTGTCATTAGGTGAGTAATGTCCTCCTTGAAGGTGGAGATGGGGCCAGGTGGTCTATATATGATGTGTAGAAGTATGGTTTGGGTGTTGGATATCGGTAATTTGAGGGACAGAAGTTCAGCGTATGGTAGCGCTGATTTGGTGACTTCTCTAATGTTCAAATTGGTTTTAGCAAAGAGGGCAACCCTGCCCCCAATCCCGTTTTTTCTATCAGTGCAGATGATATTATAGTTCTCTGGAATAGCAATAGAGAGTGCGGGGCCAGCTGCTTGATGAAGGCATGTTTCTGTGACTGCAAGGAGGTCTAGTTGATTTGCAATGATTAAGTCTGCAATGTCCACAGCGTGTGCTACCAAGGAGCTTGCATTAATGAGGGCGCCCTTGATTGTAGTAGGAGTAGCTACTATTTGGTTGTCTGGTGGGGTCTCCTGAGATGTGGCATGTTCCTGGTTAGTAAAAGTGTCAGTCTGGGTCAGCAGCATTTTGTTGTTACTGGCTAGATGGGTAGGCATCCTGGGAGGCTTAAGCTTTAGGCTAGTGCGGAGGCCTAGTCTAGCATTTCTCAAGTGTGTTGGGCAGGTGAGGTAGGGACTAGCAACTAACAACCCATAACAATGTAAGCAAGCAATACTGGTCAGAAAATGAAACCTTTACTTGTTCATCTATAAAGTCATCTTTAGACTGAATAGTTAAACTTACATTATATTTGGTAGTTCCATTTTCTTGGCATAACGCAGAGGGTTTGCTCAGAAGAACGGTTTGAATAGATTGAAAATAAATGTTCCAATGTCCACTTTTAAAATAGTGAATTGTATCATTGTTGCAGGTATTTGACACCTTCCATCCTTCAAGCCATAGCGAATTTAGTCCAAGGTCAAATAACAATTGAGGCTTCTTTAGAGCGTATACGCCTGGTAGGTTTAATTTTTTGTGAAGGAAAGCCATAAATATAAAACATACTGTACAAGACACGTCGGTGTGAACTCCCCACAAGCTACACCAAACAAAGTGACCTTCACTTCATGGGAGTGATGAGCCCGGCTGGCCAATGTGGCATTTGAAATATGTTCGTAAAATAAATTATTTTTTGCTGGCATCCACCAGTTACACTGAAGGTCAGATGATCGTGCAAGTCCATTTGAGGGGGAAAGGAGAAAAGAGCACAGCAAAAAGTTGACAAAGAGGATACATTTGAAAAGACAATTTAGGCCATCAATGCCAGAGCCATGCACTGCATGTGTGGATGTGGTTTGGGTCTAGCAGAGGGATTTACAGACACTGAGCAACCACAGACATGTGTGTCATTGTTCGAGGACCTGTAACATAAATTAAGGGAAGGCAAAAGATATAAATGAATGAATCATAAACCGGATTAAATCTGCATAATTAAACACTTCTTAATATGTTTTATAGCATTGAAATTTGAGTATAATAGCATTCCATTGTTCCATATGGGAACATATCCCAAAAGTTATAGTGAGCACATTAAGAACACTGTTGCAAATCATTTATACCAGGAAGTCATCTGTTCAACAAGTTCAGCTTAGGTTGACAGTGCTCATTTGCAATGTTTTTTGACATTATATGTGTCCTAGGAACAAAATCAGGATCCATTCCATGAGTATGCATGGCCAACACAGTCAAAGTGAGATCTTTCACAAAATCAAATTCCATTTCCTAGTATATTGGCTTTGCCACCAAGTTTTTTCTTCGTTTTGCAAAAGCCAAGTTGTAACAAAGCATCCCAAAGTTTCAGGCAGTTCTCGATTGTTCTCTTACCAGGTTCTCATTATGCGCTAAAACGGCTAGTAATGTTTGGGCCTGCATACCTCCATATCTCCAGTGTGATAGAATTCTATGAGTTCCTTTAGGTCTCTTGAAAGAGTTTTGTCATACACAATCTTCTCAAGAGCTTTGAGGGGAGGTGAACATGGCACCAACCACTTCTTCTTGCGTTCCTGCTCCTCCGATAACAGTCCCTGTGCACATTCATGAAAATATTGGTTTTTTGTCAATGAGTGAACATTGGAACAGTGGGGCATCAATAAGCGCTATTTTTCAAGTAGAATTTCCACAGACCCATCACAAGATTTGCAATATTTGCAAGATTTGGAGCTCCACCAAGGATGGTTGCTGAAAGACTGAGAACACTGTAAAATATTTACCAAACCCTTTTTTTACCAGCAGCTGTAATTTTTGTATTCACTGTTTTGGCAATGTGCCATACATCAAATTGAGGACGAATGTTTGGAAACTGCTCTCACATGGCCTTGGTTATTGAAACATGTTTTTCAGTGGCTATGAGGTCTATTTGCATTCCCCTCGATTGAAGATGTTCAAGGGATTTTATGAAACCATGTTTCTCCATGGCCACTGAGGATTTACATTGGGACAGCTGCACGATCTCCGAACTCCAATTTTTTTTTAGTTTCCATGTCTTGAAAGTGGTATGTGCAGTACTTTGCTGAAAATCCAGGGCTGTCACACTGTCTGTCACCAGCTAGCCAGAACCGTTTGCCAGAGAATGTGCTTTCAATTGACATCTGTTCAATTTTCCAGACTTCACTAATAGCAGGGAATAAGAATTCCCTTTTATATTTGTAGTACTGGGTTTTATCAAGGAACTGAACTCCCAGAAATTGACAGAAATTTGCCATCTTACTGAAAGTCGAGCCACTGAAAAGTACAGCTGCTGAAAATAGTAGATTTCCAGCTGGCACTTTGCCCATCATCGTTTGAGCGGACCATGAAAATGTACCATTGAGGTGGACACAGCTGGCTTGGATTTTCAGGTTAGTGTCTTGTAATACACAAGACACACCCACCAATGGCTGCCTGCACATTTTCCCCCTCAATGCATGAACACATTTCAGCATCAGTATAATGTCTACCAGGCAGCTCTCAAATACAATCTATTCTTGCTCCTTTATTAGCCAATCATCCTGCATGAATGTGGTTTGTGACTAAACTGTGGTGGACAATTCACCCAAACTAGCCAAACTGAAGTCGAGATCTTTGGAAAGTTCTTCGGTCAATTGCGTTGAAGCTTCAATCTCTGTTAGTTCAGCTGGTGTTATTTGCACACGAATTGGAGAAACCGTCAAATTTGAATGTTTATTGAGTGGACCTTTTTTTTGCAGGTGTCGATTGTGTCAAATGGTCTGCGAGGAATTCCAATGCATCTTCATTATATTCAGTTTCATCTTGTCGAGTTCTCACATTGTAGAAATGGTCCAAGAACACTTTGCTGGCTTCGCTGGTCACATTCATTTCAGTTTCAGGCCATTGGGCATAAGCATCATGAGTCTGCTTATTGAATGGACCACGCTGCGCCTCAAATACTAGTTGCTCCATGGGGAAATCTGTTTGGCAAGTAACGTCTTTGGTTTCATTTGTTGTCTGTTTCTTTATACTTCTTTTCCTTCTGGGCCTCTGGGAGATGTGTTGTTAAAACATGTTCAATGTATAGCACACATAGAGCAGATAGCACTTTAAATACAAAAACATGTGATAAAGAAAACCCCAGCCCAAAACACTTCTAGAAAACAAAATTGTTTGTTAGTTACCCTTGTTCTCTTGATTTTCATGAAACCGTGGTCTTCTCTGTAACAACCTCACGAGAAAGCTGATCCACCACCTCTGATCCATGTGCCTGCACTTCTAAATCCACACCTTGTGTACATTCCTTGAACAGAATATTCATTAAAAAAAAAAAGCCAATCGTATTTGAAAATAAAATCTTTCATCGCACACACCGCTTAAACACATACCCTTGCAAACAGTGTATGTCATTTAGTCAAAATATACATTTCAAATTTCACCTGATTGATGGCAAGTGTACTTGATCAATGTTAAGCAGCATTTTATGCAGTACCCTTTGGGAACACTACACACAATTAGGACAAGTGGCAGCACAAATTCACTTTTGGTACAAGCCCATAGTACACAGTAAAGTGGTAGCAATGGCGTAGCAGACAGACTTATCTCAAGAGCAAGTGACCAGTATCAAATAGTTCAACATTTCACTAAAGTAAAGCAGTTCAAAAATCACACTCTTAATACACCACACCACTCCCAATAGTTTCCAGACAAGTTAAGCTCACAAAATGAAGTGGGAGCAAAATGGCACTCTGTTAATAAAAAAGGCAGGGAAAGACAAAGTTAGTCAGAAATTGAGCAGTACCAACAGGTAAGTAAGCAGGGCAATCTAGAAATATGAACTCCAGTGATAGGATCAAATCAAATAGGCTTAGGGCCAAAGTCAATAGGACAAAAGTCTTTTGCTCAAGATCAAATGGTTCAGGGGAGTTCGCGATTAAGTCTTTGCCAAGAGTTCCGGATGAAGTTGGTTGGCAGAAAAGTTAGTTTAAAGAGAAGAGAAGGACAAGCCATCGGATTGGAGAAAGGTTTCACACACTTTCACCACAGCTGAATGAAATGAACAACCGGATGTTGAACAGTACCTTAAATGGAGAAGAAGCTGTAGCTGAGGCGGACGTTCCTGGTAGTTCCTGCATGCTCATGGTTCATGAAGCGACTGTCGGACTGACACGAAGTAGGAAGACTGAAGGGTCCTGCACTGCCCAGGGAAGAAACCAGCAGCAGAGCAAAGCAACAAATAAGAGGTGCGCTCCTTAAAACCCAAGCATGGTCTGACCTTCCTGGCTATCCGGCCCACTGTAGCTCTGTACAGTGAATTCGACCAGAGGAGGGAAATCTGGCTTGCAGTTTGGGTGAACTGGTTGGTCCCCCCAGCTCAGGGGAAGAAAATTCCTGGAGGATCTTCTCTGTCATTGGATTCTGAATATTCGGACCTGCAGCAGGGCTTCACAGGTGGTTCAGTCGTTGTAGGGGTCCTCTTCTGTCAGCTCCTTGTCAGTTCTTTCATTCCAGTGGTGATTCTGCCTTTCCAATCCCAGACACCTGCTTTTTATGAAGATTTCCCCCATTCACACAGCCTGGCTGTCAATCACACAGCAGGGTGGCTGTCCTCTCTGGACAGGCACCTAGCCAATCAAACAGGAGTGTGACTTGGATTACCAAGGGAACCCATGGCAGAGGTCCTAAAACCTCTCCCTCACATCCTGCCTACTCAGACTTTCAGGCGCCTAAAGGAGGGCTTCTGTGCAGAACCCCGCTAAAAGATGGTGAACAAAGGAACCAAACTTGGTTTGGCACGTAGAGACGAACATGAGGAAGACTTTTCCAAAAAGAAATGGTGACTAAACCCAGCCAGAACAATATTAAAAACAATATGGTCAAGAGGGTTTAAGTTCGAGGCTACCAATATAGCCTAAAACAATGCCATGGTTATTTAAGATACCTGCGGTAGGAAAAATAGGGTAGTTACCACTGCCACCAGCCAAGTCTTAATGGAAAGGGAGCAAAACAATGCTCCAAGAGAAACAGTATTATCCCTTTACAATACTCCATGTAAGATGGGGTGTGCTGCGTCTGTGTTTCAAACAGACTAAGTAAAGTTAATGGTAACTTTACATGTTTCTGGGAGACAGTAGTCAGTCCCAGAAAAATTGAGTCAGTGGGAAGTCTGAAAAACAACCCTGTGTCACTGCACTGAAGTTGCTGTGTAACACACATTAAAAAAGATTATACCTATGGAGCAGGTGAGGCTCCATAGCCCAAGATCACACAAAAAGGTAAAACACACACAGCAAAAAGCATGTAAGAGTGAGCAAAAAGGCTCACACTCTTATCAGGTGAAAAAAATAAATCCTAGAAATCCAGCAAAGCTGTTGAGGGACTCAGTAGGTATGGGAAATTAGCCATTCTGGAGTTTTCTCCCTAACTATCAAAGATCACTGTGCAAAACATACTGATTGTAATGTTGCCCTCAAACATTTTGCAATGTATTCTGCATTAGAAAGGAAGTGATTGGTATACTGAACGTGTTGATGGTCTATGCACTTGCAAGGGTCTGTGCTTCTGTCAGTATGCTTTCCTAAAAAAATTGTCAAGCTACCGATTAAGAAAACATTATGCTTCTTTTTGTTTTCTATGATCATAATTACTTCAGTTGAGGATCGATAAACCAGGGACAGATGTATAATAAAATGTGGTATAGTTAAAATGTAATACAATCTGGTAAATATGTAAACTTTAGTAAGATTGATTGATTGATTTATATTTTATTTCTATCGAGCTCGTACACAAGTGTTTCAGAGCGCGACAAGGCAAGGGAGGGGAACAAGGGAGAACAAAACAGCGATCTTACTAGGCCCAGTGACATTGAGAATGCGCAAGTGCCTCGGACGCAAGACAACGCACAGATAGGCCCTGGCCTGATTAACTTGGAGATACTGGAATATTATGTAGAAGATGGCGTACACCTGTGAGAGAAGGGCATTGACCTCTTCTTATGGAAAGTATTTACTATGTTGATGGAGTTGTGATTCAGGAGCATCATGGGGGAAGAAAGAAGGGCATAGACCCTTCTATGGCGTTGCAGTATACAAACGGCCAGTTGGACTGGAATGACTTAATAAACAAGGTTGGTGATAAGCAGGAGGGATTTTCAACCCTCTCACGGTAAGCCTTCCTCTGTGGCTATTTGGTGAGAGGGTGTGAGGAATTCGACCATCCGCCTGGTGAGTGTGCGCTAGTCTGGGCTTTTTTTCAGTTTTTTGGAAATGAAAATGAATGATGGGAGATCAACTTCCGAAAATGTGTGAGGCCACTCCACATACATTTTCCCAGCTCACTGCACGCATAGTCACATGCACTCTGGGAGAACACAGCCTTCAGGCACCGCCCTCCCCTGTCATGTTGACTAGAAATGTGACAGCCATGGGTACATCAAAGCATCTCAAGAAGGGGGAAGGCAACACCTGCCTCAGGCAATGGGAGCCTAATTAAAATATCAATGGATCCATGGATCTGCCTTCCTATTGTCTAAACTGCTGGTGGCAGCGTATACTAATAGAAGTTATTTGGAACAGGCCTGCGACAGGCTTGATAGCAGAAGGGGCAAGAGGAACGCAGGACTAACACCTCTTCGATATGCAATGTGCCAACTTTAAGCTCGTTCCAACCCCTCAGAATGGCATGTCTGGGTCCACTATTTACCGTAGGCAACCCCTGCAGAGCGGACCCCTTTCAGAGGGAATATGTGATTTGAGGGACAGAGAAGTCTGTTCTCACCACAAACTTCAAGGGAGACCTGTGCTTTGATCAAGAACCACAGATGGCCGAATTAACCAGAGAGACAATTTGAACTATAATAGACAGCAAGATGGTGGGACTTAAAAGTACATGTTGTCATCTCTTACCTTTCCTGTTGCAAAGTACTCTGGTTCTGACTTCACACATAACAGAAGATTGTTGGTAGGGACCCAGGATTAGGTCATTAAGGTAGACTTAGCCTGCACCAATGTGTGGGATGTATTGACCCACTCAAAGGTCTTGCCCCACATCACTATGCTGCATTTGCGCAAGAAACATCAACCTGGTTGTGCTAGCTCTTGTGCACACCAGGACCTCAAAACTGCATTTTGGCAGCAACAAAATAATGGCTGCACCATCCTGCCTAGAACACTTCAGGCAAGATGGAACAAGGGGACACATTGAAAAAGTATGCCACTGTGTTCTGAAACATATATGGAATCAAGTGAACAGGCAGCACTGTATTGCTACAAAAGCCAAAAATCCCCTTCCAAATGAAACATTTGTCACCCTTTAAACACGCTGCTTTGACACTAATTCCATCGGTTCATTCTGAAACTACTGTGAATCAAAAGGCCCTGTCATGCCCAGGATATTTCACTGTGCTTCACCAAAACCAGCCATAATTCCTGAATGACATGCCCAGTTAAAGCAACTCTCAGAAAATCAATAATCAACTTCACTTTTATTCGCACGGGAACACGCGTTTATTTCTCTCCAAATGTATCCAGGTGCAGCAGTTCAAGAGACTTGAACTCCCTGAGCCAGATCAGTGGCAAATGTATCTATGCTTTAGATAAAACTCCTGCATTCAAGTAAATGTCTACAGCTGCAAAGAGATTGTGGGCAGCTGATGGAGCTGCAAAACCGAATTATAGAAAGAAATGCTAGCAGTTTTAACACATGTAGAAAATGGGCTTTGATGACTGAAGAAAAAATTGGCCTGATTAAAAATAAATTGTTGAATAAAAGCCTACTTACTTAGCATTGTAAAGGGTTTATGTTAGTGGTGATAATACATTTATAGGCTATCTTCTTTCCCAGGTTTGTTTAATTCGAGACCCAAAATAAGAAATTAAAGAGTTTAAAACACATGGGCTGGATTTGCAAGCTCTCAGAAAAACCAGTCCTTCCAGTTGCCAGTCATGAAACTTCCCCAAGGAAGGGAGACACACCATAAATTCAGGACACATACATGAACATTGCCAGCTTGAGAAACTTTATATGGGTCAGGACAAAGAAAGTTCACATGCTCGTCAGACATTCGTCTGTGCTCCAGACTGGGGCAAGAAGTACTGGGACACTAACCTGTCAAGTGTAAGGGGCAATAAAACCTTACAATTAAGATGAGAAACCCCGCCTTGTCTTGAAGGAAATGACAGTTGCTTGCAGTTGGAGGAAGAAAAAAAAAGTATCTAGTAACAATGGACTGCCTTTTGGTTACAAAAACTATTTTATAAAGAAACGTTAAAGACTTTTTATCTCTGCAGCAAGAATTAGTAAAAATGTAAAATGTCTGCAGTTTCAAATCAATTTTATGGTCTTTCTTTTAAAACCTGGTAGAACTCATTGCTGCATGGGGAACAGAAGTTACAAAATATGACAGATTCTGAGGAAAGTATTAACATTGCAAACATAACATTTTGTACATACATCCCTGGGGATAATTCGCATCTGTGTACAAAGTTATGGAATTTTAGGCCAAATCTTTCACGGGTAAAATGACCAAAATGTATCAGAAGGGAGAAACAAGGTCACACAGACTGGAGGATTGGACTGATCTGTGCTGCACATAATATGTAACTTGTGTGTATAATTTGCCAAGAGATTGCAAGTGTATAAATGTATGTTTTTAGCAAAATCTGATTTTCAGTAAAGTAAATGTGGGAGTTTCTGTACATTGTAAATCTCACCTCATAAACCTGACATCAATCCCTTGGAAATCCAACCATTTGAGAGCAAGGCGGAGACTAGCACCCCTGCCTGATCCAAGTAGTTTAGGAGCGGGGCATAGTTAACCCTGCCCAGCCTCTACCTTGATGATGTCATTTTGCACTATAAATAAGGGTCCCTGACAAGACTCTAGACACACACACTCTTCATGATTTTCCTGCACCGGCGTCCTGCTCCTTCCTGTTCCTGTTTCATCTATCCAGACTTCAGATCCCAACTACAAGTCCAAGCATTGCAGATCCTGCTCCAGCAAGGCCTACAATATTAAAAAAAAAACATTAATTTCCCATTAACAAGGGGAAAACTGTGGTACTTTTGGCTTCCTGATCCAGATTGGCTTGCTGCCACTCACTGCATGCTGCTGCCATCCTGCTAACCTGATGCACCCCTTATTCAGTGACCATAATTGCTAATCCAGAAGTGCTACCCGGTAACCAGTCCATGCCCAGCGGATCCTGTTCCGCTGATTTTGCCAGTCTGTCCTTTGTTAGACCAGATCCATGTGGTGACCGGAATGCTGACTGTCCAAAATCCAAAAACTAAAAAGTGGACTGTGAGTATAAATAGGAACCATAGAAAACCATAGTATACCTTGCCTTGCCTTGTCCTTAGTTCCCCTCTGTAAGTCATCCTATCCTTATCCTGATAACTTGTAATATTGTCAGAATTATTCTTGAAACCCTGCCTTTGATTTCTTGTGCTAGCGCCATCTCTGTAGTAATTCTGCCTTGTGTAAATCCTAAGCTATTAATCCTATTTCGAGTGATTGGACTGGTTCTGCCAGGGTGGGTGCTGGGGAACTAGGGTTGAATTCACAAATCAACCCTGGAGCTTACTGTGTCCCTCTTTGTTATCCTAGCCTGAATGCTCTAGTATAGAGTAAAACTATTGTTGTCAAAACTGATTTCTTTTCCTTTTTCACCGCTCCTGTTTACTCAAAACGCACCTCACTCTATCCTGCATAACTCACTCAATTTACCAGCTAGAGACCTAATTTCATTTGCATATTGTACCTATGATCTATAGCTACACCCCAACACAATTGCGATTTACACTATTTCACCCATTTTTATTAAAAAAACGTTTTGGTAATTTCAGGCGGGAATTGCAAAGTTTGCAAGTTTCTAATGTGTCATTTGCTGCAACATGTTTTAAAACCTGCCACTCATTTTCGAACTGTATGCTCTTGGTTATACATTAGTTGTGACTGTTAGTATATTTGCCTTGTTGCTGTAGTAAGTAATAATATTTGCTTAAAGTTTTTACACACATTCATTCATTTATTCATCCATTTCCGAGTGTCATTTTTAGCATCGCCAGGGTTTAAAATCTGTTTTTCTCTCTTGTTTGGGGGGAAGGTCCGATTTCAATTCTGTTTTCCATTTGTCATTCCTGAATACCTGCTGCTTCTGTTTATCCACTTAGAATTGATTATTTGTGGGTTGAGGGAACATTGTAGGGGGAATTTCGAACTCAAGTGCTTTCTTACCTAAAATCAAAGAGTGCTCCTATTGCTTGGTGTTTTGTAGATGTGACAATAGAAGGTTAAATAAGTGCATTGCTTACATTCCTATTATTATTATCACCCCATTGGTGATTGCTGCCCCATATTAAAAATGTAATTATTTCTTTTAATTCTCAAATAAATAAATAAATATTATATTTTACCAACCAGCCTGGTTCATGGTCCATTGTAACCCGACCCGGGGTATTTGAAAAGGGTGTGTGCTTTGAGTGGTCTATCATCTCAGTATTGAATCTACTCTATAACCATAAGCATTTCAGTCATGCACTGCAAACTGGGCCGAAACTAAGGTGTGCGTTGCTTGATTGAAATCATTAAAAAATCACTGGGACCCATTTGACTTTAAATGATCCCTAAACCCCTCACTTAGTATGTCATCCGACGACTTTGAAAGGAGTAAGAAGAAGAACTAATTTGGAACCTGGCTGAAGGTACAGTCTGCCTTACATTTTCCGCCAGTGAAGGAAGGCCAGGATTTCCAAGAGGGAAGCAAGATCCCTTTGCTGAACATCTCCCAGGGAACAGATGGAGATACCTGACTCAAAGGACCCGTCCAGCAGCTCCAGAACCGAAAACCAGCCAGCAAACAGCATGCCCTGCTAGGTTTTGCCAGAAAGCTTCCTAGGTAGGAAGTGGCAGAGAGTCTCTGAACAAAGGACAAGTCTGCTGCATGCAAACACTCTCCTCAGCTTTGGGTTGTCCTCCTTAAAGAGACTAAAACAAAAAACTGATGAGATACAGTCTTTCAGGTGATTATCTCAAAACTGGTAAAACAAACCATTTGTATTCATCATATAGTACAATTTAAAAGAAATGGAACAACATCTTAACCAATTTTGATGCATTCAATTTGTATCAACACTTTAAAGTTGAACACACACAAGTTTGGTGAGGTTAGTACAAGTGACTTAGTGTGTTGCATTATTTCAATACACTCATATAAGTCAACACAATTGGTGTTTCCGTAATAAGGTCCTACAACTTTTTTAAAGCCTTATGAGTTCAGGGCACTGTATGCCATGCAGGTTCCTTATGCCTACTTTTGAATCTGTGATGAGATCAAGAAAGCACGAGTTCACATTTTGTCATGTTCCTGCACGTAGTACAAATGCAAACTGATTTTCTCCTGCACTTGATCACCCATTTAATCCCACCTCCTCAATGGGAAATGTGTCGCATTTTTGTACATTGGGTTAAATCGCTTTAGTGTTGAAATGGCGAAATGTTTCTGGATCAGTGTCATTGCCCTCAGTAGATATTGTGACAATATCTATGTAAATAGACTGAGCATGCTATTATTGTTCCGAAGGGCTTCTGTACAATTGACTGTGAATAGCTTCAACTGGAAAAGTCATCTAAATTATGCTAAATATTTTCCACATGTTACAACATATCAGACTGCACAAAACACATTAATTGTCTAATGACAATTCAAAAATAGAAATATTATTCGTAATTAATGCTTCTCATTTTATGGACTTCACTTAGAAAGGTGGAGTCATAATCTGCCATGTGAACCCTGCCTAGCAGAGGGCGCCCAGACCATTGCATTGCTATACTCGTGGCGGCAAACAGCTCCTTTTGCAGTACAGTCCAGTTACACAGAGTTATTCTGTGTATGCTTGCTTGTTTTAATATTTTATTAGATATATATCTCTGTGCCCATCTTCTGGCCATCATTTCTAGGCAAACAATGCACAGATTACTTAAATTGTAGGAATAGTTGTATATTTTAATTATAAAACAACTGACATAGAATTAAAAGCCAGAATTCATGAGCTCATTTTAACAATTATGACAAACAGCGCTCAGACACGTAGAACAGTTAAACTAAATGTAGTTTGTGATTACAGAACTTGAAATGGGATTGAAGCAAAATGCTTTTTAAATTGTTATTTTTTTAATGGCATGTTTTTATTTTCCTGGCATACACTGTCTTTCTGCTAATTGCTTTAATTAGCCAGTGTGGACCTGTCAACATAATGTACATAATATACATAATGACTATTTCCCTCCCACAGAGAGTGGTTTTCCTCTTCTCAGTGTGGCAATTAAATAATGCATGATATGGGCCCAGGCAAAGTACAGTTTAGAATGGAAACTGAGCAATGATACAAAAGATTTTGCCAGGCAAAGTTTTTTAATTTTATGGATGCATTATTTGATCGAATGCATATAGGATTAAAACATATTAGTATCTTGTGAGGGGCTGTGGTGGCCTCCCAGCCAATGAGGAGGCTCGGAACAGAGTATTTACCACACAGGGAAAGACCCCTCTCTGAGCCTCCTCAGAGCGGGAGGCCGCTATCTTGGAATCAGGTAAGTGTGCTACCTGAGCTTCCAGGGCCCACTTTCCCCCACCCCCACCACACTTTTCCTCATATTTAATCCCACACATCCCCCCAATTACAATGTGCTGCGCTGTCCCTCGCTGGTCCCAGGAACAGTAATGTTCTTGGTGCATCACTGCCTTGCGAATGCCTGCCATGGAAGGGGAGCAGGGACTACGTGTAGTCAATTCTCCCAATTCCCTGGTGGCCATTTTCTTTGTTTACTTTTTTAAAACACTTTTTAATGGCTTCCATGGAAAGATAAGGACTATGTCCAGGGTCTCCAACCAGTAAATCGTGAGCTACTGGTAGCTCACCTGGGGCTTTCCAGTAGCTTTTTGCATCAGACAGCAAAATTAGTGCTGTGTGTTTATTTTGGTGACTGAAGTCCCTGTGCCCTTTCTCCTGACCCCTCCCTCTCCTCTTCCCACAAAGCAAACAGTGAAAAGCTGCGTGCATGGTGAGAAGTTTTGGCTGCATCTGGGCTTGAAGGGCTTGGGCCAGTGTCCAAGAAGGTGTTAACTACCTCTAACAAAAGTAAATGGGAAATGTTGTTGTGGCCACTGTCACCAAGAGTTGCACTTGATTGCTGATTAGAAAGGGAAAAAGGGCCCAAATCTGCATGCCATGTGAAACAAAGTTGCGGCTGTGTTTGCTTTCAGTCACCCTGTGTTTCTTTACATTTATTTCAGTTAACCTTATTTGGCATGCTGGTAATTATAGGTTTTCAATTAGAATGGGGAAAATAAGGCTAAAGCTGTAATTATTTTATTCTCAGTGTGTGCGTGTGTTCACAAAAAAGTTACATCTACGTTATGTGTTGTGTTTTTTGTTAAACCTGTGAATTATCATTTTCTAATTTAAAGATACTGAGTTCTCTGTTTTAAGGCAGTACCTCAATTGTATTAAATGTTAAGATGGAATGTGCAGTGATATGGAAGAGCCCATCTATATTGCTGTCCCATTATAGGAATTAAAGCGCTAGCAGCAATTCGACATTTAAGTAAATGTGGAAAACTACTACCTGCACTGTATTCTGGTGCTTGTGCACTTACACATATACAACTAAACAGGAATATATAATGACATGCTATCAATGTCAGGACTCAAAGAAACATGATTTGAGAGTTGTGTTTCAGCCTATGTTTTAAGAAACAAAGTATGAATTAAGTAATTAGGCGAGAAATGTGAGCAGTGGCTTGTATGTATATATTTTCATATGTACAAGATTAATATAGCTTAAACAGAGTTACTAGGTAACCGATTACTGTACAAAATAGGGTGGTGAATACAGGGAGAGAACATTGAGGAGAGCCATGGGATGGGAGAACAATTCATAGGATTGATACCCTTTGCCTATGTACACACACCAGGAGATTGGGGAACCTGTGCGCAAATATTCAAATTCTGGCATGTGATTTTCAGCCTTTCAATACTGGGTTGAAATGGTGCAAAACACCATACAATTTACAAGTATTTCTCTCACACATGTAATATTACAATAGATGCCTTGTCACCAACAATATGTGGGATATGCCGGCATTGCCGCTGTAAAATACATGTTGATGCCATTGCAAGCAATATGTCATAATTGATTGTCATTTTAAACTATTTTTGTGATGCTGGAGCCCTCAATATGTCTGAGAGAGTTGTATGTGCAAGTCAGGTGTGACCCTTTTGTCATGGCCCTTTGGAATGACCTGTATGATTAATGGAGGGAGAGGCAGCACTCTTGTGAGCTGTTCTCTCTGATACTGCCTCCTTCATAAAGGGCAGACAGGGGAAGGGGGGCAGGTCACCACCCATTATGTATAAGCCGCCCTCACTACAACCATTCTCTCTATGACCAAAATGTTATGATTCATATATTGTCTGGTTCGGTTCTTATATGATTCATGCATGTTTCAAGTCATCACTATAAAACTGAATGTTATTTTAGACCTGTGATTTACACTTTTATTTCATATATCTTGATCACATGGTTTACACATGTTCATATTTTCAATCTTGCCAATTATTTTGACATAAAAGCTTTTAAGGGGAGTCAACAAATTAGCTTACTTTTCCTTGACAAAAATCGGTGACGTGACATGTGAGTAATTTGCACAAATTGGGGATATGCTAACCTAGCAGTAGATTTTATGCTTTCACAAAGCAGGACGTGGGATATGCTGAGTTTAATTTGTTTTAATAATGATACATTCATTAAAATACTCAGATTGTTTTTGCACACGCAGCCCCAAAAGGAAAAAAAATATACCATTTTCGAAATCCTGGATGCAGATGCGCCAACCAAAAAAAGGCAAAAACGTAAAAAGGAAATGTGCTTCTTTAATCTACAGTGCCCAAACTACAGTTGGAAAAGAGTAACATTGAGAGTCATTACAAACAAATTATGAAAACAATCATCCCAAAGGAAGCTGTCTGTGATCCTAAACAGTAGGTGAACTAAACAATACAAATGCTATTACAGAGGCATCCTTCAAAGTTGCTAATTATTTGATGAAAAACGAATGTACTTTTGCAGATGATCCAATTGTGAAGGGTGCAGTGGCTGTCGGTGTCTTTTGTAAAATATTTCAAATACTGTCCTGAATGTATGCCTGCCATGTCAGGTGTGTAGTTAGGTGAAACCACTTTGGCAAGGAGAGTATCTGCACCAGCCTATGTCATTGCCTATCTCTGCAAATCTGCCTTTTTCAGACATGAACTTCCTGAACTGAAAACACTGACCCAATCTGACAGAATCTGAGTGTTGTTGCTTTTTCAAGATACACACCAAATGACTGAGTACTGGTGAATATTATGCAGTGTTTGTCTTGACATTGAATGTCTTCATTGGTTTCCTACTTTCTGATATGATTGACAATTTTTATGAGGCAGCTACTAATAAAGTAAAAGGAAACAGATGTTTTTGAAGTTATTGATATAATGTTAAATGCACATGTTGTTCCTGGACATTAGCACCGCAGTTACGCCCTCCAGTAGCTTCTGCCTATTGACCATTGACTGCAAGTAGCTCTTGCTATCTAGTCCCTTCTCCCTGATCTATGGTGGCCATTTTTGTTTCTTTTTATTCCTCTATTTGAGAAATGGTATACATGCCATTTTTCAAGTCAAATAAAATACTATTAGCATTCCTGTATAATGTGTCAGGGTACTAATAGAAATAGAACTGTTATGACCGGCTCTTGGTCATAGGGTTCACTCCAAGGGACACTCAGGATACACAGGCCAGGTACGCATAGTGGTTATTTTATTAGCTTCTTAAGGTTACAGGATCAGATGTCAACAAGTCATTAGGAGATAAAGAGGAAAGGGACAAGTAGCCCACTGGCTCCCACCACCCAGGCTCACATAATCTAACTGCCTGGGTTAGAACCCATTCAACCCCAAACATTCTAATCTCACACTCCAGACTCACAGCCTACATTCTGATGGTGACATCAATCCTGGCTCAGCACACATGCAAGTATAAGAGCCAACCCTAACAAGAACCCCCAGAGGGGGGGGCATTACCGGTCTGCTAATGCCCGGGTCTTATGTTAAAGGCCTGGCTTTGCTTGGGCTTGTAACTGATGCCCTGGGCATTTGCAGACTGGTAATGGCTCCCATCCTCGGGTTCTATTGCTTAACTAAAACACCTATAATAATGATGTCACTTTGATTGATACATGTTAAATTGCTGGCCAAACGTGTGACAAAGGTAGGAAAAAGAACCATCACAAATTACTGTACTAGTTTCTCCTTTCTAGTAAGCATTTTATTGTCAGATAATGTTTCTGAACGACTTTGAAATTGCATATTTGTATTATGTTTGACATAACCTGTAGCTTTCAAAATCAAGGAAGCACGTTCAATATTTTTTTAGAGCTTCTTTATACATGTTGTGGTATTAACTCTGTTTAAAGCAGCCAAACTGAATGGTCATTTTCAGAATTATTTTGTATTCCCCATCTTGACAACCCATGGTACTCCAGTTATCATTTGTGGCAATTCCACCTGGACAGTTGTTGACATTTGTCATGGATATGTTCTGCCAAGTCAAAGCAGGTGCTTTGTGTTCCAAAACCCATAATTTAAAAAAATAGCATTATTTCCAAAAGTAGCCTGTTGGTATCTCATAAAGATGCCATTAGTTCATTCACTAAGGCCTCCATCTTCAGACTAAGGACCTCATTTATTTAAACAAAACAAAAAATGTCAATGGGCCTTTCACATTTTAATGCTTTTTTGTAATTCAGGCCCTAGCACTTTCTGTCATATTTTCAAAGTACATCATATCTATGCGGAAAACAAACATTTCTGTATGTTCCATCATGTTCTAAGTCTTTCTACAGGACTAAATACCTACTGAATAACCCAGTGCTTTCTGAGTGTGAGGGTGCTTCCAAATCTCTGCAGGATCATTGATGTTGGTAACAGTAAGTATGTTTTGAGCTGTTTATTTTATTATATTATCATTACTCATAACATTATTAAGGTATTTAATGAGTGCAGACCTAGTTTAAGGAAGCAAAAGAGCACTTCACAAGTCTTAGAGGGGAAGTAGAGATATAACGGAGCAGGGAGCTAACAGCGGGGGATCGGTAGGGAACGCAATTTTGCAGCACAGCATCTAAATGCAACCAGGGGAGAAAACATGGGCTAGCAGATCACCCAGTCTCATGTAAGCTGGGGAGTGGAGGCTGTGTGGAACTAGGTTTTAAGAAGAGCCATTCCTTAAAGAGAAAGGTCTTGCACTCCTTCCTGAAATGTAGAAGTGAAAGGGCGAGTGTTGTGTTGAAGGTGAGGAGGTTCCAGAATCTGCAGGTATAGACACAGTAGGTCTGTCTTCTGGTTGTTGCCTTCCTGCCCCACTGGAGTTGAAGTCTGCACATGTTCCAACTTCTAGTGGATAATAGGCCTCCAGAAATGCACTGGCTATGTAGAAGATGCAGTCATTTTTAAAGAAAATATGTGCTTGCAGTAGAAGCCAGTGCTGTTCGTTGAGGGTCAGGGTGATGAGTTCTTTGATGAGTCATATTGCAGCATATAGAACACATCTCAGCGGTGCCAGGGTGGTCTCCGGAAGGTGTTTCCAGAAGGGCATTGCTACAATCCAGCTGGAAGAGGACCAGGGCTTGGGCAGCAGAAATAAAGATTTATGCTTGGATGAAGGGCTTGATTTTCCCCAGAAGGGAAGGAGAGGTGGTACCAAACTGATTGTGTCTTCAATGATGTCTGCTCCTTGAAGGGTGTCTTTCTAAGTAGAATGCAAAGGATTTGGCAAAGGTCAGCTGGCGTGTGGAGCCCTCGGGGTTCAAAGTGGAGACCTAGGTCAGGATGTCAGTATTGTTGTTCAGTAGTTGGAATTCAGGTTATTGAGAGTTTGAGCTTCTGGTAAGCAATGAACATCCTGGACTGGATCAATGTGAGGCAGGCCTTGAGTCTGTGGGTGTCTTCAATGGAGGATATCTTGAGGTAGAGCTGCGTGTCATCTGCATATTGGTGGATGTGGATGTTATGTGGAGCCAGGTGGGTTCAGAGTGGTTCCATGTAAAGTTTGAAGATCATGGGAGAAAGCATGCATCCTTTTGGAAATCTCAAGGCTGGTGTGTAGAGTTGGTGATCTGGAGCAATCCTTTTGGATGAATTGGTGGCAGTTAGCAATGCAGGATTTGAAATGGCATAGGACAATATCGCTAATCCCAATGTTACAATGTAGAATGTCAATGAGTATCTGGTGGTCTACTGTGTTGAATGCTGTTAAGTGGTCAAGGAGAACCAAGAGGCAAAGATTGGCATCATCAAGGATGTTAAGGCTATCATCCATCAATTTTATGGTAGCCATTTCCGTGCTGCATCTGGGTCTGAAGGCAGATTGATAAAGGAGGTTGTTTGCATCAATATGTTCAAGTAATAGGATGGCTACAGCATTCTGACGGATCTTACCTAGGAAGGGAAGATGGATGATGAGGCAGTAGTTGCTAATTCTTCGACGTCCTGTGTTTGTTTCTTGGGAAGCAGGAGGATTTGTCTGTTCTTGAGGGTTGACAGTGGGGGCTTGAGCACGGGGGTATCGAGTGAAATTTTGTTTTTAAAAGAATGAGATAAGAACATCTTTATAGAAAGACTGCTTGAAAACTGATCCTAGCTTCTTTCTAAATCAAATTGTCATGCCCCGGGCAAGTGAAGTCACAGGAGTGAGGTATTATTCTTGTCTATGGGGCAGAGGAGCAGGTGTGTTTGCATGTCTGTGTGAGTGAGGTTGTTGAGGGGCTATATGTTGGGTTGAGAAGGGGGCTTCAGGGGATGAAAGTGGGTATTCGGGGGTGAAACCCCCCTTTTTCATAGAAATATTGCCAGCACAGGAAATGGTGGATGTGGGATCATCTTCCCATGTGATGGGGGGGGCGGTTCAGAGTGCAATATTTTGGCATTTTGATGGCCACACAATATCAGCCAAAATAAAGTTGTCTTTTTTGCGTTTGCCCTCAAAATGCAGAAATATCACATAGAACCAAGTTAGGGAGTTGTTGATGATTCCCATTTAAGTGCTCAGTGCTTCTATCATAAGGGTCTTGAGTATGCAGGCAGGGAAGATGTGTATGATGTGGTATTTATGGATGTTAGGTTGGCAGTCCATGGTGATTGTCTTGAAAGATGTTCAAGAAGTGGTGGTATTGTAAAATGGGATATGTGGTGTGTAGTCAGTTATGGCACTGGTATCTAGGTGCTGATGGATCTTGATAATATTGTTGATGAAGGAAGAGATGATAGCAGTGTATGTTTTAATGTTGTGCAGTAAGGGTGGGTCAGAAAGGGGGCTGATGCAATGTTTTGATGGCTTTCAAGAAAGCTCTGCTTTCATTATTTGCTTTGGCTATTGTGTTCTTGTATTAGATTGCCTTGGCCATGCCGATCAACCATCTGTAATCATCACAGAGTTTCTTTTGATACAGTAGACGGCCTATGAAATTCTACAACAAGTGTTTCCAGTTTGTTTAAGCTAAATTACGATAAAGTAGTCAATGTGTTGTGGTATTGGAGACATGAGATATGTGTAGTGGCAATTGGCATGTAGAATGGCTTTTGATTGACTTTTCAAAGTCTGTCTTTGAGGCTCTGTTGAATACTATAGAACATATATCTGCATGACAGGGGACATCCTGAAACTTAAGGGTATTTTTCAAAGCAGTAGCCAATGCAGCCATCTCATGAAGAGGATAGTAGGGCCTCATTACAAGTTGGCTGGTGTGGTACTAATATGCCAGTAATATTGTTTTCTGGCACGTTACTGCACCGGGAGTTGGCCGGTGCAGTAACGTGCCAGTAAACATGCTGGTGGTGCACTTGATATACCTCTAGCTAAGAATTGGAGGTAAGTCAGGCTCTTTAATGGCAAAAAATACCAGTATTACTGGCAAATCCCCCCACAGTGTCCACTTGTGCCACTTATAACTAAGCGGTAATACTACCAGACCAAGTGGTGGTAACAGTAATATAGTTTAGTGATATCTGGGTGGATTTACCGCCCAGATACCACCAAACTCGTAATGAGCCTTGGGGCCTGATTCATTGAATATTTTGCATGGTGCAAAGTACATTTCATTGGTGCAGTGACTTTACACTGCCAACAAACATCCCGATTCATGGAAGAGTGCAAAGTGTGTTTTTCCCGTGCAAAGTCACTCTGCACTGCAAAAATAGACTTTGCACTGCTCAACCCTAATTCATGGAACAGTGCAAAGTGCATTTTTGCCATGCAAAGTGACTTTACATGGCAAAAAGACACTTTGCACTGTTCCATGAATCAGGGTGTTTGTTGGCAGTGCAAGTTCACTTTGCACCAGGGAAAAGTACTTTGCACAGTGCAAATGATTCCATGAATCAGGCCCTTAGTATCAGCTTTGCTTATTGAATGCACCTTTATATGTATGTAATACATTTTCCTAAACCTTTGAACATTAATTTATTTAATCATCACATTCAATTCTGTTAATTTGAGAAGTAAACAAAGGATTAATACAACAGTAATATATTTTCTTGCTCCACATTTGTCAAGGATCTACTTTTATTTGTTATCCTCATGAGTCACATGCATAGACATGGACAAGAAAATCGAAATCACTAGAAAAATGATTTCGAAAATTATTCTGGGTGTAATCGTGAGCCATTCATGTAATAGTTTAGGCATGGATTGAACTAACTGATGAACACTGTCCTGGATTGCCTCTTTTTCTGCCCAACTGAAGGCCTGTAGAATGACCAACCCAATATTAGCCTTTTGCAATTTGCAATCCAGACAACCATCACCATTGTTACAGAAGGCATCAAATTAACATGGACGTCTCTGCACATAGGTTCAAAGCACACTCTCGTAATGGACGAAGGTTTGGGTTTGTTTCAAAGTGAAGTTAGTGTAGTCATATGGTCATTGCTGTAAATACATAACCAGCAAGGGCAGGTACATTTTATCAGTGGTGGCTGGTGAATTTTTTTTTAAGTGTAGCAACCAAGAGGGCATGACCGTGGTCTCCCTCGGATAACATGTTTTGATTATTGGGTTAAAATGGTGCATTCAACAGCCCACTTTCTGTGAAAAATTGGGTACAAAAAAATCAGAACCTTTGAAATCGGGTTTGTAGAGTAGCTCATCAAAAAATCCAATAGCTGCAACAATGCACAGGAACATTTCCCTTTGCATATTCATGACGCCCTTCCCCACAATATATGCCAGTTTAAAATGCATTGTCAGGCTGGCTTTGTCCCTACATTTCCATGCTGGCTGTACCAATATTTGCCTGTAGTCCCACAAAAGAATATACTCATGTTTTCTGTTTTGCATAATGCCAGTAATGATATCACAAGAACACATTTGCAAGCTGGCTCTCCCTTTTGTATCAGAATCATCACATTAGAGCATACTGCTTTTGGCTTCGCCGTTCAAAATTTCATGGAACAGTAAGAAAAAGGCTTGTGTTTCTGTTTTTATCGCTATGTGAGTACTGCTGTCATAACCTGTCCAGTGGAGTTTGAACGTAGGAACAATGGTTTGGTATAGTCTGGGATCGCTTGTACTGGTGCACTGCTGATTGTTATTTTAAGATCATCAAAACATTCAGCCATCTCTTCTGTCCAATCAAGTGTGTGTTTAACTTTTTGTGCTTCCTCAAGAATCTGAAGTAAGGGTCTGACATACGTGGAATGATTAAATACCCATGTTCAACAATAATTCAATTGGCATAGGAATTTCTGCATTCTCTGTTTGTTTAGGCTGTGGTGTGTTCCTCGCTGTGGTGGCTCTATCTGGGATTATATTTCTTCCTGCTGATGATATCCCGGGAGGATAGCACAGCGGCAGCGTGCGCGTCTTGGAAGCAAGACGACACAAAGCAACAACAGGTTCGATCCCCGGGTCCGCGCTTAGAAACCTCCGAGTGTTTAAGCGCGTTATAAATACGTAACTAAGACAAAGAAAAATCACAACTAAGAAAAACTAACAATTCCTGTAACAGCGCCTCGATGCCTGCGGGCTGTGTAAGCGCTTTATAAATGTAAAAAATAAATAAAAAAAATAAATAAATAAATATGATCAGTCCAATGTACACCACTTCCTTCTGGCAGTATTGTAAAGTGTCTTTGTCCACCTTGTTCCCTTTGTCTGCAAGTATTGTCAGGAGTGTCTTTTCTGCATTGTTCTTCTGTGGTGCTGCACACTAAAAGGTCATCTACCTATTGTAGAACTGCACTGATCATATAAATTATAAGTCCATCTGGAGGACCCTGTTAATAACACTGGGGTATTTGCAGTACCCTTGGGGAAAACAAGTGTGTTGTAATCTCTTTCTGTGATATGAAAATGCGGTCAAGTATTGTGAGTCTGGAAGAATGTGTTCTCGAAATCTATCACAGAAAAGTAAACTGCATCAGTGGGTTACACAATATTGATGCAGGATTTGGCACTAGTGGATATTCCACTTCCACTATGTCGTTCAAAGGGCAGAGATCCTGATTGATCTCCATGATGACCCTTGGCTTTCGTCAATGGATATATGGCTGTGTTGCATGGTGCGCTTGAAGTCACTATGATGCCTTGGTCAAGTAGTGCTTTGAGTGTGTCATAAATGCCCTCATCTTCTTCTTTGGAAAATGGATATTGTTTCACTCTAGGGAGTATGGCTTCTGGTTTGAGTTTAATTTGAACAGCCGATATGCTGGTCCATCGCCCCACGTCATGGGGGTTGCTTGTCCAAAGTCAACCAGGCACTTTTGCTGAGTCTTCATGTATCTGTTATGGTGTTGCTCTGACCGTCAGTATCATCTGCGATACTTTCCTGTGCTGTACTACTAAGTGTCAGGAAACTCTGATTTTGAAAATTATTTCTCCATCTGTGTTCATGTTTGCAAATAGCTGTTCATCTATAATCTCTTTCAATGGCAGTGTGGGGTCTATGTAAAGTAATGTTCTCCAGTAATGTTCTCCACTCCATCCCTTCCTCATCTGTACCTGTTATGATGACTGTGTCTTTCCTCATGATCACTGCTTCAAATGTAATGTGAAAATCGTTCCTGGGGATTTCTCATGTGGGACTGCTGGTCTGAGTAAGAATTCTCCTGGCAGATGAAAAATATTACATTTTGTACACCTGGTAACCAGCCAATCAAATGATCACTGCGTTTGTAGATAGAGCCTCATGCAATAGTAATGCTTTTATTGTGATTGTGCTGCAAAGTGACTGTGTCACTGTGGCTATTCTGTTGTAGTGCTTGCCTTGTGTGGAACACATGATTCCTCTGTCAGTGAATGAAATCGTCATATTTAACTTCTGAAGGAGATCCCTCCCTAATAAGTTCACTGGTGTCTCTTTAATGTAAAGTAATGGTGCAACTATGGAGGCTGGCTTGAACATGTTATTATCCAAGCCTGTCCCTTCAATATGCACATTTGATGACCGTGTGCACCAATTCTGCATTTGGAAATAGGCTGTGACATATAGTTGTCAGTACCTACACTCTTGCACTTAGGTGAATTTCTCTTACTAGAGTAAGAAACTGGTGCGCAACTCTCAGCAACCCGTAGCCACTTGTCTAACATGCCTGCCGGGGCAATGGTAGACATAGAACTTGGGTTGGTATTACTAACCATCGTAGACTTTAGGACTAACTCTTAACGATTTTCCACTGATACACAGGTTAAGCCAGTGTTGCATGTCTCAGCCAGAGAACTCGCATAGCATGAGGCCTAGAAGCCTGCATAGAAGCTGGGACACTCGGCTTGTTAGATTTCTGCTTAGATTTCTGTTTTTTGCGCTTACTTTGGGATTCTTAGATCAAATTAGATAGAGGCTTGTATGTGGGAACATGCTGTTGAGTCTTGAGTTGCACTGATTCATTGCTGGATTTTCCAGATGATAATACCTCCACAACCATGGGCCAATTAGATCGAATGAAAGGGGAAGAAAGCGTGTCCATAATGCTCATATCGTTTTCAAAGTTAGCATCCACGGTGTAAATACTTTCATCAGGCAGTTTATGTTTCCCAACAGGACCATGAGTTGTACTGTTAGACAATATAATGTCAACAACCCCTGTGAGGATTTGCTTAAAGGCCAGCTGCTTATTTGCTAGGGTCGAACATAAACCAAAAATAGCAGCAACGGTCACTGCAACAGTGTTTGCGCTGGGTAAGAAGGACGTATTCCCAAATGTTGGATTTTCATTACTGTAAAACAAATTTGATTTCATACTGCATTATTCTGCCAGGGCAGACAATGCTGCAGCAATACACTCCAAGTCAGGGCTTGCAAAGAGGGTATTTTTGGGAATAATACAATATGCGGAAGCTCAGTATTTGGCAAAGATCCTTCTCAGGATTACTGTTGAAGGTTGAGACGTAAGTTCAAAAGATAGTTATTATTGATAATTCTTCTCAGGGTAATGGGGGAGCTTGCTGAGGGAAGGTTTATAGCTGTCTTTGTAGTTTTAAGACAAACTCCAATGGCCAGTGGAAAAAAGTTAGTATTTTTTGCACTGTCAGTGTTTTCTTTGTTAATTAAGATGTGACCCTGTTTAGATGTGCTGGCTGGTGGAAAAGAGGTATTGTTGCTGGATAGCACCTGGTCTGAGGTTTTCATTATAATTACAACCACCGGCACAGGAGTGTGAGATCTTTGTTTCCACGGGGCAGCCACATGATGCTTTATTCTACTGCGCAGAGCATAGGGTGGAGTAGGGGAGGTTTGGTGAATTTCGTCTAGGGCATGGTTTTCAAGATGTGAATGTGGCAAGTGATTGGTAAATGTTCCAAATCCTTCACTTCCCCTGCCCACAACACTCAGAAAATGATTTGTCCTAGATGATCTGGAATACAAAATGCTACCATAGAATGTACTGGTTAAGATGTACCTCCATGTTCTATGTTCAGCATTTGGGGCATTGATGCTGATGGAGAAGGCTGAGTTGGGGGTTGCTACCTATGATCTTGAATAAAAGACACGTATACAGCTTACCTGTTGTGTGATACTGCTTCATATCACTGGTGATAAGTTAGTAGAGGAGTAAGCGAGCCCTGGTGTGCTGCCAGCATTTGGAGGGCCCTGTAGAGTGCCTTCAGTTGTGCCTCCATCCCTCCTGCTGCCTGGATGATGTAAGGCCTGTGTCTGCATTTCAGTGATCGTCCGGCGCAGCAGTGTTTTCCCTGAGAGGGTGCAAGAGTGCCATTTGACTGTAATGTGCCACCGCCAGTGTGATAGTTTTCAGCTGATTCCCAACTGGTCAGAAGTAACTGTACTTTTTTACTGGTGCTGATAAGGACGGACTGGACACTAAGGGGCTCTGTGCGCACTTAAGTTATAATGTTTTGCACCTCTGTAGTGCACATGCTGAGGAGGAGTACGTGAGGATGTATGCAGGCTCTGCTCTGTTCCATGTTTTTCCATCAGCATTCCCAAACAAAGTAGATGCATGCCAAGGCCATGTGGGTTGAATAAAAGGACCCTATGTCGTGCTCTACTTGACTGGCCATCTTGTTTGTTGTGGATTGCCTAGCAACACATATCATACACATAATGAAGCAGTGTACACATCGATTACCTTGATATTTGCATTGACTATCGTACCAACTAAGTGGCAGCCACTGACTACAGTTACGAGCTACTGTAGCAAACCAGATTGTGCAACCATAACAAGTAGCCTGTCATGTGACTAAGTGTGCAAAGTCATTTGTGAATTTTCATTGATCAGTACTACTCTGGGTGAGCTCCACTCGTCCCAGTATATTTTGTGCTGAATTGTCTGGAAGTAGTTTCAGACTGAATATGACTATGCCTGGTGTTCCTGGATCTGGCATATTTTTGGCTTCACCTGGACCAGTTAAAATACATTGGACTCAACAAAGGAAAGGAATCCTACATTACATAAAAGCTGCATGTGGAAACGTATTGGCGAAAGATAGAAAGGTTACCTGATTAATGCATTTTTTGGGTTACACAGGAGGTCTGTTTGATACTCTGCCTTAAATTGGAGACGGTATTGTAGATGTTGTGAATGAATTAGAAGTGGCTCTCTTCAAACTGGATCTGCATTTTAACCCTAGGAAAGCACTATCCTTGAACGATATAACTTTGGAGCGTGTGTGCAAGAACAAGGGGAGAGTGTTGAGGAATATGTTATGGCCTTTGCCATTTGGCCATGTCTTGTAGATTTGGAGATTCTTTTGCCGAACATATTAGAGACCAATTCATGCAATTGTAAAGAGATTAGAGAGGAGTTGTGGCTGAAGGATGAACTGAGTCTTGATGAGGTACTGGACATTGCCAATTGTGAGGAACACTCAGTGGAATATGTGGCAAAGTTAACAGAAAGAGAGAATAAGAAGACAAAAGTAGGACTGCTAAAGGTTTTTTGAAACCAAAGAAGAAGATGAAGGAGAAAGTAGAATATAAAAGTAGTGGGGGCAGTAAAGGAGGTTGTGTGAAAGCCCAAAAGAATTGTGCTTTCGTTGTGCTTGTAGCTTGCATTTTGCTGCATCTGCTGTTTGACCCAGAAGGAAGGTTGTGTGCTCGAAGTGTAAAAGAAAAGGGCATTTCGCTATCTGATGCAAGAATCTTCAATTCAGCCAGGGGAGAACGAGCTAGGAGTGTCTGAAAAAGAAGAGTACGGTCATGTAGAAAACCTGACAGTTCATGTTATACAGGATCTTGATGAGGAAGATTGTGAAAGTCCATATGCCATGATTTGTGTGAATGGAAAAGAAGCATCAATGATGGCAGATTCCGGTGCAAAGATATGTCTTATGTCTAAGGAAGGGTTTGAACGCATGATTGGAGGTGATGTGCGTAATTTGTTGAAACCGGATATGAATCCTGATGGCTATAACCTCGACAAGATTGAGCTGTTAGGGTATATTGATGCTCAGTTTAGTTTCAAAGGAAGGACCGCCCAGGGAAAAGTATATTTAGCAAAGAGAGGAGCAACAGTGTTGGGCTGGCATGATCAAAATAAATTACGCATGAGACTAGACCTGAATACAAGTGAGAAAGTATTGGATGTGAATGCACTTATGTGTGAAAAGTTTAGAAAAGTATTCAAGAAAGGTGTGGGGAAGGTCAAGGGTATGAGACACCAAATCATCTTGAAGAAAGGGAGTGTGCCCGTGGCTGCGCCTGTGGCTGCTAAATTACATACTGTTCTAATGGTTTTGAGGGATAGACTAAAGAAGGAACTTGAGAAATTTTGCAGCATGGCAGTGATTGAAATGGCAGGTGGGGTGCAAAGGATTTCACCATCAATGGTTGTAAAGAAATCAACAGGAGAGTTGAGATTATGTGTTGACATCTGGAAACTGAATAGATGTGTTGTGGTAGGACACACCCCCCCTTTCAAATATGAATGAAATGCTTGCCATGATTGGTGTCGGATGTTTTTTTTTTTAAAGTCGGAAATGTCTTCCGTATATCACAAGATTGAACTAGAGTAAGAATGTAGGAAATTGACAGTGTTTATTATTCATGAAGGCATTTTTCAGTTTTGCAGGATGTCGTTTGGACTTCTCCATCTTTCAAAAAGTTATGGAGAATTTGTTCAAGGGAATGTAAGGGGTGTTCTGATTTCAGGATGACATTTTGATGTGTTGAGAAACTGAAATGGAGTATGCTATGATTCAGAAACAGGTGTTAAAGATTCTGGAACGGAGAGGAGTGACATTAAGAGAGGAGAAGTGTGCCTTTAAACAAGACAAAGTATAATATCTGGGTCATGAGGTGTCAGGATCTGGCATGAAGCGAAATGTGGAATGGTAGATGCGGTAACAAAATGTTGAGAGACAGAGCAAAAGAAAATTGTGATAATTTTGAGGGATGATAGAATGTTTCCAAAAATATGTTAAGAATTTTGCAGACAAAGTATATGTAATAAGGAAGTTTCTCATGAAGGGAGAATAATTTGTCTGGAGTGAGATATGTGAAAGAGAATTCTGTAGAATTAAGGGAGAAATTGACTTGACAGAAGCATTGAATTGTTTTGACACACGCAGAAAAAGTGTGATCACTGTGGAGGCAAGTGATAATGGCATAGGAACTGTTTTATCACAGATTAGGAAGAATGGTGGTGAGGGGATCATTGCTCATGCTTCTAGAGTGTTGAGGGTTTCCTGAGAGACATTATTCTCTACTGGAAAAAGATGTTTTGGCGTGCCATCGGGCAGTTGAGAAGTTCTGCAATTTTGCATGGGTATGGGGTTTGTCATACGGACTGACCATGAACCTATTAAAAGTATATTTGAATTGAATGGTTTCAGCAAAGTGTAGAGGTGTGTAGCGAGTTGGGTGACAAGGATGCAGAGTCATAGGTTTGTGGTATAGGTTATACGATAATGGGAGAATGTACTGGCTGATTATTTTTCAAGGTAAGCTGGTCAGAAAGAGGAGGAATGTGATGCAGATATTTCAGATATGTTTTTTGTAAACCATGATAGTATTGTGAGCAAGGAGAAGTGGTTGGAAGCTGGGAATGGTGATGATGTTCTGATGTGCATCAGAGGATATGTGGAGTCATCGTGGCCGAATAAAAGTGTATTAGGTCAAGGTGAAAGACCTTTCTGGGAGGTATATGATAAATTGTGTGTGGTGAATGGCTTGTTTTATCAATGGTAGATGTTCATTTAGCGATTCAGAATTGGATTTAGCTCATGAGGGACATGTAGGTGTGATTCGAACCAAGGCAGTTCTGAGAGGTGAATACTGGTGGCCAGACTTCGATCAGGACATGGAAATAAGACTGGCTGATTGTGTTGAGTGCAATAAAGTAGGAAAAGGTGAGGTGGCTAAAATGATGCCACACATGGTGGAGGTTGAAGTACCTAGAAAGGTTTGGGACGACTTTGCTATGGACATCTTAGGACCTATCGAATTGGGAGGAGGATGGGAAAATGTATTATTGCTGTGATTGATTTTTCTTTTCGGTGGACAGAGTTTAAAGTTGTAAGGGAAATCAGTGGAGGGGCCATTGTTGAGTTTATAAAGGAAGTGTTTGCGAGAGAGGTGGTGCCCGGAAGCATTCTTACTGATATTGGGACCAATTTACTGATGATATTTTGCAAAACATTTGAAAAGATGTGGAATGAAACATAAAGATCAGCATTGTACCACGCAGAAAGCAATGGCATGGTGGAGAGGACGAATAGGTGTATCATGGATGCCATTCGGATGGCTGGTGCATGCAGGAAAGATGAGAAGGTGGCTGCTCAGGAGAAATGGTAAGCATTGCAATTGTCACTGCATTCTGTCCCAGGTGTTAGTCCATTTGAATTGATGAGAGGCATGAAGGCTAATCCAAAAGTGATTCTACCATGGTTTGGAACCCCAAGAGATTCAGACTGCGTACTGGATGAATTAAAAAAGAAAGTTAAAAGAGATAAAGAGACGTGGGTGATGAGGGAATGAGAAAAGAGGAAAAAGGAGATGTGTGTGCAGTGTGGAGAATAGATGAGGATAAGGAAAGGTGTGGTGAAGAAGAGGGGAGATTTATTGTATTCCGTTGCGGTACATGTTGAGGCCATGATGAAAGGGGCTGTTAGAGGGGGTCAGATGTGGAACAAGAATGGTATTGCAATTGTGAAAAGGGGGTATGTTGAATAAAAGAGAGAAGATGTGTTCTGATGTGTCCTAGTTGATGTGTCTGGAACACAGAATGATAGAGTAGAATGTATTGGTTAGGATGCAGTTCCAAGTTCTATGTTCAGCAGTTGGGGAATTGATGCTGATGGAGAAGGGTGTGCTGTGGTTGCTATCTTAGATCTGAATAAAAGACACCTATGAAGCTTACCTGTTGTGTGATCCTGCTTCACATCAATTATCGATCAAAACAATTTAGGTCCTCTCACCGCCACAGCCAAGACATTGCTGGATAAGCACTGTTTTCCAGATGTAAGGTCACAGCTCCCCAGCTAGACCAGCAGACCACTGCAGACCACTTCTGCCCTCTTCTATGTGGCACACTTTTCACTGAAGTGAGGATGTTATAATGATTGCAGATCCTTACACAGTTATGCAACACCTCCACAACACTGTAAAAACTGAAAAAGATACCAAAGGTATGTCCAGCAACCACAGCATAATACTTCTGCCCACTTTTCCACTGTGGTTATTTATGGTAAAAAAGGGCAACAACCTATGAAAGGGTCTGGGGGAAGGAGGATCCAGGATAATTTTAGAGGCTGTCTGAAACAATTGTTGATGGTGAAGGTGTTATGTAGCCTGAAAAAGCTATCTCCGAAGGCAATTCATATCAATGTAAAGAGAGATAGAGTACTGGTGTCCTAATGGCATTGAGCTTGGTGCAGGAAATTGTAGCAAAACTATCTAAACAATGTTCTGATTCCCTTTGCTGCTCTTTTGTACTCTGCCTGCTCTGTGAGCCTGTTTCGCTACACTTGTATAGTGTCCTTATTGCCCATTCCCATGCCACCAAGTGATGCAAGCATCATGTTGTGATTCAGAATCCCAGGTGAACTTATACACGTGTTCCCAAGTACCAGCCAGAGGGAACATTAAAGACTCCCTAGCAGTTATTAGGACCAAAGATGGAACATGAAACTGCAGCGCTGTTCCCTCTGTAGCTGAAAAGGAAACAACAGTGTTACGACCAAGTCCACATAATCCAACCCCGATAGTAGCCTGACAACTGTACCATTAGTGTGACACCTCACTTACCTAATGCTGCAGAAAGCCAATGCACCAAGATGGCAATCCAGCTCTCATGGAAACCTGTGCCGGATGGAATGAGGGCACATCTAGCGAGGTGCAGAACAATAGTAGCTTCCACAAGGGTTTTTTAATAGTCACACAATTCCAGGTGATGATGCAAGAAGTCCTAACCTACTCCAAAGTCACTTAATCCAGAGGAAAAAAAGAAACCAGTTCACCAATAGAAAATAATCATTCAGAAGTAATCCACAGGATAAAAAAAAACAAAGTCTAAACAGCCAGTTCATTAATGTATCAGGGACATACAAAAGCAATCCAGAGTGACAAGCCAATTCCAATTACCAGTTCACCAAATCTGTAGCACTAAAACAAAACACTGACAACAGGAAAAGTGAAAAAAGTGCTGTGTAGATGCAGTGCCCTTATATAGGGAAGTTGCTGGCAGTTCCTGTCGAACTGTATCACATGACTCTGGCAGGTCATGTGACAGCTCTGCAGCTTCAGCATGCTCTTTTGCACACCGACACACTGCAGTGTCCCAAGTCATCATGGCAACCCTCAAGTGTGCAGCGGCCTTCCGGAGCAAAATTGGAGGAATGCATAGCTGCAGCGATCTAAGCACGGGTTGCCTCCCATGGATGAGAGTTGGGCACTGCCACACCTGCGGCGGTAAGCACATCACATAGTCCCATAGCATTACCCCCTCCCCAAGGCCAGCAGACCCCATGGGCAATGAGGATTAGTGCAATGGAACATTTTAACCAATTCGGGAGCATGGAGGTTTTCGATGGGCTCCCACATTCCTTCCACAGGCCGGTATAATTTCCAATCTACAAGATATTGAAGGTGGCTCCTAGAGAAACAGGAGTTAAGAATGGCATGGACTTCATACTCATCAGTTCAACCTACCACGAGTGGATGTGGTTGCACTATGATGCTTGTGGAACAAAGCTTTATGAGAGAAGCATGAAAGACTGGATGTATGTGCCAGGAAATAGGTAATGATAAGCATTAGGACACAAGGCTGAGTTACCTTTTATGGACCTAAAAAAACAAGGGAGTAATTTATGGCAGCCGGGAATATGGAGATAACATGTTGACAGCTAAACTTTATAACCTGGTCTATAAAGCAGGACTGGACGATGATGGCTGTCTGCCATACGATGCATTGGGTTTTGTGCCTTCTAGAGTGTGCATGCGTTTGTTCATGGATAGCCTATATGTCTCTAAAACAAGCATCAGCATCTGGATTAGTGATTGAGGGAGTATCAAGAAGAGGCAAAGTACAGGGATGTTGGCCGTACAAAGAAAACTATTGGGAAAAACCAGTTGAAGAATGAAGAGCATTGTTGTAGGCAAATTCCACCATGCTTAGAACGTTGAACCAGGTATATTGATGTTGGAAACAGACAGCGTAAATACTGCTCAAGTGCCTGGTTCATACGATCTGTGTGTCCATCAGTTTCAGGGTGATAAGAGGACGAAAACCATGCCTAGGAGCGGAGTCATAGCTCTACAAATATGAGACGTGAATGGGGATCCCAGAAATTATATGATAATAGAAGGGGGACCAAATAAACAGAAGACATGCCGGAAATAAATGTCAGCTTAGACCGGAGCAGAGGGCAGACCAGAACAAGGGACGAAACAGACCATTCTTGTCATGGTTCTTAATTTTTGGGGAGATCTGTAATAAAGTCCATTGACACCATATGCAATAGTTTGTGTGGAATAGGCATGTATTGGAGTAGACCAAGGGGTTTGGCTCTGAGATTTTTTCCTTCGGCACAGGTGGAACATGCAATTGTGTAGTCAATAGTATTCTGTCGCATTGCTGACCACCAAAGCAGTAAAAACGCTAAGGTCCTGCTTTGACCAGGATGTCCATTAATTAAAGCATCATGTGACCATTCTAAAGCCTGATGTCTGGTATGCTGAAACAGACCACCCTGGACAAAGGGCATACCTGTGTGCTAGCCCACATTCCATTCCTGTAGGTCGTTTTGATGTTGGGCCACCCACTCTTTGATAGACATAACTAAGCTAAGAGGTGGAGTTGAAAGGCAAACAAAATGCATCTTTCTTTTCTAGAATAGTATATGGGAACACAGGGAGCACCTTGCCCCCATCATGACGAGTAAAAGCATCAGCCTTTCCGCAAGCTGTTCAAGGATGGCATTTAATAGTTTGATTAAAGGCAGCAAAGAACAGATGCCAGAATACCTGATAACTGTTTACACACTTCATAGTAGCTAAATCCTGGATGTTAAAATGGTCGGTATACACAGTCACAGACAATTCAGTAAATGTGAATTTACAACAGTGGTAGGCTATTGGATGCAAAAGGCCAGTAGATGGACAACTTTGGGTTAATACAGCCCCTAAAACAAAATAAGAGTCACCTTCTTCCAGACAAATGGGGCATATGCATTAAGGTGTTGGAGGATTGCAGCTGTGGTAAAGGATGTCTTTAGGGTGTCAAAGATGTCCTGTTGGGGAGTAGACCAAACAAACTGAACCGTTAGACTACTGATTTTGGTCAAGAGAGTAGCAATGGCATGGAATCCAGAAATGAAACATCAACAGAAGTTAACATACCTTAAGATGGTCTGTAAGGCTTTGACAGTAATGGTACAGGCCATTCCAGTATTGCCTTCCCTTGTGGTGGCAACAGTAAAGACAGACACAAGTGATCACAGTTCAAGGTTGTCTATTGAACTTCAATGGGTGAGGTACATGCCTAATCTAAAGCTAAATCTAAGATGGGAGCAAGCTACAACCATCAAATAATAGTAAGGCAGTCCTAGTGGCGTCTTGTAAAATAATAAGGGCCTGTACTAAGAAAAACCTATTGCCAATCCTTACCACTACGTTTACAGTGTGGGATAGTGTTCACCAGAAAAGAAAGAAGTATTCACAAAATCAGTCAGGATGGTATGGCTGGATCTCCCTTCCCCACGTTTTTAGCACAGGATAAGGCAGGACTGAGCAAAGCACACTCATGGGCCCCTCCAGCATGAGTTTGACAATTCAAGTTCAATGATACCAGGACCTTCAGGGGCCAAGTCTCTTTGCTACAAAGTCTATTGCCTTAGAATACATGCTGGTTCAAAAACAACAAACAAACAATATGTTCTTTCGGTAATCTTGTACCTTGGGCGATTGCTCTTCGCCCCTTGGATCTCCCTCTGCCGGGCTCGGCTCCTTCTACCAACCTGGGCCTCCCTCCATCGGGTTCACTGCAGCCTTTCACACAATGCAGCTGCCAATATTCAAGAGCCTAAAATGTCCTTTCAAACAACTTCCCACTGTGGACAACCCTCGACTGGGTTCACTCTTGTCAACACAATGTTCACAGGTGTATTACTCTTCACCCCAACTCGCAGGCATCCCTTTGCGGGTTCACATTTGCCAATTTCACATTTCACTTTGCTTTGTCATGATACAGGATTTTATTTGTCTTTGTTTTCCCCTTCGCCTCCCTCCGTCGGGGTCACATAGCCATCTTTAACACAGTTGATGGTTTACTCATCTCATCAGAAAAAGCTGGGTTCCCTTCTCCTAGCGTTCACTCGGCATTCCTCTGTCGGGCACACACTTGCCTTGTTTTACAGTAGTCACAGTTTCATCAGAAAGTGGGTTTCCCTTCCCCTAGTTTTCTTTTGGCATCCCCTGTCGGGTTCACAATTGCCTCAGTTCATAAAACGTCCTCTTCAGAAAGTGGGGTATCCCTTCCCCTAGCTTTCTTTTGCAATGGGTGAGAGACTTTCGAGTGTACAAGGGATTTGACGTGACCCTTCTAGGACCACTCTGACACCTAACCCTGCCCTTTTTTCAAGGGCCTTCTGGTACTTGCAGGTTCAATACTAAAGGTGCCAGTGAGAGTCCTGTTGCGCCTGACCACTCGGCAGCTGTCCCTTCTCTGGGTTTTCTCAGAAGTTCAAATTACATATGTTCTTTGGCATCAAGTTCTTGTGTTCATCTAAAGTTGCCACTTGCAACCTAGGATTCACCACAGTTCAATTTGTTATCAGCTTCTTCTGACTCACCCATTGCGCTGAGTCTGCTGGCTTGGCTTGCGACTGGAGTCAAGGACAGTAACACGGTAGCCAGCATGACTCCCTGCCTGTGTGATCAATGTGGGAGGCCCAGTGCACGTTGACATCGGTCACTGCACATGTCAGCTGTACTCACCGGTCTTATAATTCCCTTTATGGAGGCTTCAAGGATCTGAGTTGAAAAGGGCAAGGGCAGCCCGATAGGGCTGAATGGAGGCAGCCCCATAGGGCTGAATGGGGATGGGGACATCGGATGCACCGGCACATTCAGAGTTGTGCCGGTGCATCCGGCGTGCTCTGCTCGTGGGTGACGTTACACCCCGGCACCTGCGAGCGGAGCATGTAGTATGGCAGTCTGGGAACTACGGTACCGGCATGCTTACCGGTACCGTAGTTCCCCGACCGACATGGTTGTAATGAGGCCACTCTCTCGCAGGGAAAAATTGTGGATTCATTACCTCAACTCATTACTACCCAGAGGACTGAATGATGAATTCTCATTAAAATGTTTTGTATAGACACGATATGGTTATGTGCAACAAATAACTGTGTTGGGCACATGACCTTCAGTGCAATCACCAGAGGTCCATTCTGGTCTATAACTCAAAGAATGACTACAGATATGAGTGACCATTATGAACTATGTACCCACAGAAAGAGTTGCCCTTTGAAACTATGTTCACTAGTCAATCTCAGCATTTGACATAATGTATAACCACAGGAGATATCCTCATAACTTTTCATCCCCACAGTATAGGTACCACTGCTGGTTGCTGAAGACACATTTACCATTTCACTTGTGATTTATCTGTGTATAACATCTCCGATGGACACTATGTGTAACTGTATTTGACATTTCATGAATTGTAAATCTGAAGTCACGTGATCCACATATCGAAATCAGCACTTATTACTGCGTGTTTTGCTTCCTCTTTAAGCTATCTTTTCGTTAGTATAGCGTAGTTTCTTCCTTTTTATACATGTGTAACCGAGTATACACATGTATAAGATTAATTGGCTTTAAGTTAGTGGAGATTCACCTTCAACATCAGTCTAATATGGCCACCATCGTGTTATGCTCACTACAACAACCTTCACTTACTCTCATGTCCATCCTCGCTGTCTATACCCCTGAGATCCCAGGGACGTCATTTGGGGGTCGCCAGAGGTCGCAAGAGCGACTGCTGGCGATTGGCCAGCGACCCCTGTCAATCTCTTGCGACCTCTGGCTACTGACCAATCAGAGGAGGGGAGCGTGGCCACAGTGTGCTGGCGCTGCGACGCTTGTCCAGGACCTCCATTTTGGCTGCGTGTTTCTCCTCGAGTCGTGCTGCCTGCTCCTCACAGTTTGTGTCCAGGCGCTGCAGGCATCCACCACGGCAGGCGGCAGGCCATGAGGCCAGTGACTACTTTGACCGTCGAGGTCGAGTCGAGTCGAGGCTCAGCTTAGGCAGGTGAGTGAGTTGACCGCTGCGCCGTGGTCGAGGCCGGTCACAGCCGCTGCAGCGCCAAATTCATTTTTACTAAAGAAGTTACAAATGTGTGCCGTCGGCGGCAGCTTAACCATTTGCAAGCTGCCGGCAGCACATATTTGCAACATTAGTTAAATGAATTCGGTGCCAGAGCCGTCCACTCCGACGGCAGCACCAAATTCATTTTACTAATGTCGCAAATATGTGCTGGCGGCGGCTTGTGCCGCCGGCGGCACATATTTGCAACGTCGTTAGTAAAATGAATTTGGTGCCGCAGCCGACGCCCGACGGCAGCACCAAATTCATTTTACTAACGTTGCAAATATGTGCCGGGCCGGTGGCGGCTTGTTAAGCTGGCGCCGGCGGCACATTTTTGCAATGTTAGTAAAATGAATTTGGTGTCGCAGCCGACGGCAGCTGCGCAGCACCAAATTCATTTTACTAACGTCGTTGTATTGAGTAATTCCACTCAAGCAGTGAAGTGGGATGGAGCAAACCCAATGTATATAACATGGTATAATCACTGCCACACCATTCGGCTACCTGTAGTACAAAGCTGGGTGCACTGGTTGGTAGAGTGGCCTACATAAATGTCTGCAACTGTCCCCGTGGGCCTCTGCACAGTGACCCTCTATTGTGTGGCTACTCTTGACCTTTTACATTGATGCACAACACACACAATGATGATGTGGAAAAAGGCAAAATCATGTGCACTCTAAAGAGGCTGGTACGTGTATCCCTTTGTTTCTTCTAAATGGGAGATCGGAGGTGCGGACGTTCCCTCTGAAAGTGCACGCACAGCTGCTGGCATGCGGTGCATCCCACATGGGTGGGCAGAAGGAGTTGGCCACTCACCGACCACAGGGGCACGAACAGGAACTCCCTTTAAGGGCAGCCTTAGTAAGCCAATCCTGGGACAGGTCCAGGTCCAAAAGAGCCCATTTCTATTTCATCTGCCCTGTGAGTAGAGGGACACTTGGCAGGAAAGCTAGTGAAGGGCCTTCATGGAGGTTTCTATGAGGAGGGAGAGCAGGGTTTCATGATGTAATAATAATAATGTATAATTTATATAGCGGTATGAACCCTCAGGCATCTGAGCACCGCTTGTTATTACCCAAAGGGTGTGGTACTCATTTATCGACCTCGGATTGCGTCAGCAGGGTCTGCACAGATGTCAAAGCGAGCGCTCTACTCGCTGTGCTATGGGACCATCTGATGTAGGTTATCCACAGCTTTCAGAGGAAATGGAAACACGAATACTAGCATGCAAGATAATCGTATGGCCTAAAGAAGTTATTGCTATTAGATTATTTGAGCTCTTTCTGCAGTGCTAGTTTATTATGTGTGTATATATACATGGGGGTCCCATCCGTTAAGGATTACATGAGCACATTGCTTAGGTAGCAAAACCTTGCTAATTTATGCTACGTAATATGTCTATAAGGCAGCCTCTAGGCACTATAAAAGCTATCCACAAGAAAGTATACATTAAAATAGCTTGTTTAGAAAGTCAACAATATATTAACATGGACGCCAAACCTTTCATTGTTGGGTTTTGTTGGGTATGTCAGAGAGAAAGTACACTAAAAACTAATTTGTAACATATGGGCAATGCTCTGGTGTGGTTGCCAGCCTAACCACTGGATCCAGAATATATGATCAGTGCACTGCACACCTAACAGAACTTTAGTGGGTACTTCTTGAAGCCTGGATTACGTTTAACATTGCCCGTCTAAATGATAGCTCTCCATCGGAACCAGAGTAAAACCTGTTCACCATCTTTGGGTGCTACCGAGGCCACACAAGTCAAGTCAATTTATCACAAAGTGTACTGCAAAATTCACTATTTTAACCCCTCATTTACACATTTTTCTCAGGGGCTGAGTGGGGCAATCCCAGCTCGGTGGGTTTGCTCTTTCTCGCTACGCTCAGTAGCCCCTACGGATTCGGCCGCGGGCAGAACAAGCCCAGTTCCCTCTTCGGGCTGCCCTTAGGGTGAGCCCTACTACATTAGCCACAGGCCCCACTTGTTACACAATTTTGGATGGGCCCATGCTGAGTTGGGGTTAAAGTGAAAGATGCACCTAATGGGACAAAGCAGGGCATAAGAGCTATTCATCCTCCTGGGCACAATGGGTTTAATGACCCCACTCACGAACAGCTTTCAAAACTGCTCTCTGGTCCCCCTAAAATGTTGTGGCTGACGCCGCCCCTGCTGCTCCCGTCCCTCTAAAATGTTGTGGCTGGCTCTGCCCCTGCCACTCCAGTCCCCCTAAAATGTTGTGGCTGGCAGTTTTTATGGGAGGGCAAAAAGTGCACTTGCGCCGGGGCCCCACTTGGAGGGGGCCCCAGGAGGCTGCATGATCTAAAGAAGTAAGATTCCATTCTTCACCTAACTTAAATATCACACGTCAGGATATTTTATGAGGTGCTGCTGAGGCTCTAAACCTATTGCCTGTCTGTACATTCTGTTTGGTCAATTCATTGTGTAATGCTTTCTGTGTTCACTGTCATTGTGTAATGCTTTCTGTGTTCACTGTGGTATCCATAGTTTGTGTATTCCTTACGGCACAACTCTTGTAACAAGCTTTCCTTCCTGTGGGAATTATGTTGATCATGTGCAATAGCCAAAGTTGAAATGCATATTGATAACACCCTTCTATAATCTATTGCTTTTAAAAATGGTCATGTTTGGTAATGTGTTTTGTGTACTTTCCAAGTCAGTTTTATAAAATTAGATTATTTTAGTTCATGGTAAGAACTGGAAAAGAAAGTGTTCAAATGCAGAGGTTTCAGAGTTGGCACACATCCCAGCTTCACCCCGTAACACATGTGCGATCGTGGGCATCTCATTTTATCTTGTATTGCCTAACCTCTCGAAATTGCCAGTCCCTAAACCTTTCAAAATTAGGGGGAGGAATGGGGCGCAGCCAGATATTCTTGATCACTTAATTCCTTTGGTTTGGTGGAGGGGGGCCACAAAGATGTCTGTGCCGAGGGCTCCTAAGATGCCCCTGGGTTTCACTGATACAGCTGCACCGGGCCCCAGCTAAAAGGAAGGGTTGGGTCATTGCAGTCTTCTGTTATGCTGGGGTCATGCACATGTCAGCATGGCAGGCATGTGTTTCATGAACGCCCTCGTTCTCCTAGGTTCAAGCCATCGGGCCCCACTCAGTGCACCACCCCCGAATGCCTCACTTTAGGTGCCTGATGCATCATCTCTGGGTCAGGAAGACAGCCCTGTCGCGCCGGCTCCCTCCCCGACTCACATCTGTAGGCGGTAGGATTGCTTAAAAAGCAGTAGCCTACTGCCTAAATCTGTAGGGTTGGCAAGTATGTTAGTATAATGAATTCAGTGCTGCACGGCAGCGGCTTAACATTAGGGAAGGTAAGCAAGCCGCTGATGCCGGCAGCACCAAATTCGTTTTTACTAACGTTACATTTTGTCTTTTATAGATCATCTGGCTTTCTCCTATCCCCATGCCCGCCTATCCATCCCTGTCCCCCCAGAATGTGATTTCGCTCTGTAGTCCTGTTGAAATAACAGGGCAGATCCACATAAAGAGGGGATTGGGGTTCATACACTTCACGTGGCAATATGGACCTTGACACTGCTACATATGATGATTCATTCTTGTATGAAATGTCACAATACACTGATATCGTAAAAATTGTTTTCTTAGTGCACTGAGGGATAATACTTTATGAGGCCACTTCTGTGATGTCATGGTGGGGGCGCGGTCAAATGACATCACTTCCCGTGGCGTGTGGTCTAATGACATCACTTCCTGTGGGGTGGGGTCAAATGACATCACTTCCTGTGATGTCACTCTTGGGGGCGCGGCACTGTGATGTCACTTCCGCTACCCCTGGCATTTTGGTGAAATGACGTCCCTGTGAGATCCATCTTAGTTACCAGACGAGGGACGCACTTCCTTTGCTCGCATCTTCACCCGTCTTCACCCTGGCAACGGTTGTTAACAGCGGCCTCTTGTGAAGCCCTAAATTTCATACACGTCTCTCTGCAGCGCTCCGCTGTTTAAACACAGAACGATCGCATGATGTTTAAACACAGAACGATCACATGAAAGTAATACTGAACAGCGCCATGCTGTGCCATTATGACAACACTTTGCTGATTTACCACAGCATGAACGCCAGGCACTATTATTGAACGGAGCCCTGCAATATCACTGTGACAACGCTGAACACCTTTTTATGCAGTTTGAAGACTCTGTATCTCGGTGAGCCTTTTATTCAACTTCAGACAAGTCAATCATAGAGTCACTTTATTTTCTTTATCTGCTTTTTTACGTTTTTTAACCCATTCCAGGCTGCACCTTTTTGACTGCATGATTCAAGATACATGGTCCCTGTAAACAAGAACCTTGACTGAACAGATGCTTGGGTCCACCCGTGCACCATATATTGGTTAGTGACCCTCAACCTGGTGTGATATATTGTAACCTTACCTAAACCTTTGTTTTATGGAGAGGGTCCTGAATTTTCCCCATTCCTGATCTCTTAGTACCCTTGGCAGTGACGATATGGACATGTGGTAATTAGTGACTTCAGATAACGTTTTAGACTGTATAATGTTTTTCACAGTGCAAGATGTAATATGTAAAATAAGCTATATGTTCCAACTCACGTGATAATAATTTTATGTTTGCATATACATAGACCTGAAACTCATGGCCTTTCTCGCTCATCTTTAATTTATAGTTCAGAACAATTATCTGGCTCTGGAAGAAGAGAATGTTTCTCGAAACGCATCAGCCATCTTTTTAAACTGAACTGTATACTTTATGGCCTATTTACGTTGCTCATCTAATTATTTAACTTTTTTCTTTATTACATCTACACAAACAGTTGTTTTTCTCTAAATGCATAAATTACAAAATTCCCAGCAACTAAAGATTTAACCGCCCATTGACGGGATTGTAAGGTGTGCAAGGGACAGGAGGGTTCCATTTACGATCCTCTTATCTGTGTCCTGTTATGTTGTATAGGCCCTGTGCCAGGACCTTTTTCCTCCCCTGCAACTAAAAAAAACGAACACTTATCTTTTACTACTTATTGAAAAACACTAATACATTAACTCAGGTGTGCTCCACCTAATTCTCCGTTTGCACCTTTATCTTTCAAAGCCTTGACACATATTTGCTACTTTGATCGTAATTTGATTGATTCACAATCGTGCTTCTAAATGTGCAGTCTGAGAGGCTGATTCTGAGTTTGTGATAAAAAAAGTGTGTGAAAATACGACATTCTCCCCTCCAGTTTCCAGCACCATCATTCCGAGGTGGCTGGAAATATTGGAGATGAGATGTTATGCTTTCCAGCAGCAAAAGATTTAGAATAACATGTTGTGGGGAAAACATGTGCTCCAGAGACATTGCAAGCATTTCTTAACAGATTGCCACTTTTCTAGGTTAAGAACGTTTTCTTAAACTTTCATATTAACTAGAAAAGTGGTGCTGCAGTCTAAGAAATGCATTGTTTATTAAGGGAAAAGGAGTGCAGTGTAGTTTAACGGCACCTCAAAGGTACAGCATGTTTACTAATTTTTTGTCATGCTAAACCAGGGCTGCTGGGAGGAGACTCCACTCCATGTGGCTGCCCTGCATTCCTGGTGGTTGCTAGGGCTGTCGTCAAGCCATGAATCTGGCACATGCCAAAGCGTTCATGTCTCTGCACCATATTCTTTCTTCATCAGAATGTGGTGTTTGTAAGTAAAGTGTTCCTCATTTATGGAGGAACACTTTCTTACATTTTCCCTCACCTCAGATCAGGCCCTCTGTCACTCTAATGTTGTATGTATGATTTTCATATGTAAGCATTCTTTCAATCTGTTCACTTTAGAACTCAATAGTGGTTGAAGTTTCAATTAAGTGTGAAAACCATGATTTGCTATTAAATTGACTTTCATGAAAAAGTATAAGCATCTTATTATAATGAAAAATACGCTATCATGTCCAATACTGGAACAGCTTTCTAATGACAAAAATATTTCAGGGGTATTTGTTTCTAAAGATTTAAGGCAGCACTCGCTTAGAAGAGCTAACCCAATACCCCAAAGAGAGATGGGAGCACTGTTTCTAAGATCTCAACCCAAAATATGCACTAACCGCATGGAATTTCTGAATGACTGTCTTTCCTTATGGGAGTCAGATAGAGTGCCTAATAATGACAAGGTTCCATCTTGAGCTCAGAGTCCACATGCAATTAAAAATCCTGTATTTCAACAACTTGCCATTTTAAGGTAAAACAAATAAAACGTATTCCTGCTATTTGGAGTATGTATTTGCATTGAAAGGAATCTAGGAAACCTGCAGGGAAGTATTATTACTCTAATCTATGAAAACAATTGTAGAAGACATCACAGGGATTGTCATCCCATTGCATTATTTGATTTCTGTGAGAAAATGTTTGCTAAATAACAAACTGGAAATACATCAAGATTGGTGTGACTGCAATGATATTGCCTCTCTAGATCAAACTGCCTTTTGAAAGAATAATTTCATTTTGGATAACTGTTTGGCACTTAAAGTCATGGTGGAAACATAATGCAAACCTTCTAATGGCAAGACATTTTGTAAATGTTTTGATTTTTCTAACGCCTTTGATTTAGATTTAGATTTACGTATTGACACTTTTGGCTAATGGAGACTATCGTGATCCATGTTATGACAACAATTAAACAAAGAACTATGCATAATTAAAAAGTATCCACAATTAAAAACGTGATTAAAATGTACCCATTATACACATGTCAAAAGCTATCCCATATTTACGATTAATTAATATAATGACAAGGACACGTGTGTTATCCATACACAAACCGGACACTAATGGCCTCATTAGGACCCAGGCGTTAAGGGGTTAACGGCGCCATAAAAGGTGTCAGCGCCGTTAAACACTTAACGCCTTACTACGAGGTCCCTTTGCGGGACCCGACCTTAATGGCTGGTCTAGACCAGCCGTTAAAGTAGGGGCCCGCAAAGGGAATCTCGAGGTGAGTACGGTATCGCAATTTGCGGTACCGTACTTACCGCCTTCCCCATTCCCATTATGCCCTATGGGGCAAAAATGGGAATGGGGAAGGGCCATGGTGGCATGGGGAATTACCGCCCCGCCAACCTTGGAATGGGGTGGTAATTCCCCATTCCGCCATAGCGGACTCCGGCATCGACCATGGTGCTAGTAGCACCATGGTTTTCCGCCTGAGTCCTAATGAGGCCCTAAGGCAGTTAAATGAGATTGTTCACTAAAACCCTCTATAACGGAGATAGGTACTGCATTGTTCACTCTTCCCTCAGAGCCCCTATGTCCGGCATAGGAAAACGACCTCCAAGTGAGGTTCTTATAGTTCAGTGCTAATTTCCTGTGAGTTCTACATACATTGGCTAAAAAAGCAGCAATGAGATATTTTGAAACAAATCTCCCAGCAGGTTTCCTGCATCATTGCCTCATCGTCATTGTCCAGCAGAGCTTCTCTCCTTACCAATGGAGTGATTCTTTTTTAGACATAGGGCCTCATTACGACCCAGGTGGTAAGTTACCGCCTGGGCCGTGACTTTACCACCATGGCGTAAAGTACGTTTACGCCATGGTGGTTGGCGGACTTACCGCCCCATTCCGACCTTGGCGGGGCGGTAAGTCCCCAATCCCCATTTACCCTTCCCCATTCCCATTTTTGCCCCATAGGGCATAATGGGAGTGGGGAAGGCGTTAATTACGCCACCGTAAATTACGGTGGCGTAATTAACTCCATGGTCCCTTAGCGCCATGGATTTTAACACCTGCTAAAAGCAGGTGTTAAATCCGCCATGGCGCTAAGGGACCTCGTACTCAGGCAGTAAGGGTCGGCGCTGTTTACGCTGCCGTAAACCCCTTACCGCCTGGGTCGTAATGAGGCCCATAAACCGTTATATCCCTGTCAGGAAAGGATGAGATTCTCAGGTCTCATCCCCTGTTTGAGAGACTTTGCCTCTTCAATGCAGTTTAATGTTCATGAGCCAGAGTATCTGATCTTTAAACAAGAGTGTGGGTGGGAGCCCCTCTACTGCGGACAAACATGGTTGAAATAGCGTGTTCCTCTTTGAAATGTCTTCAAGTCATCATAGTCTAAAACCACGTTTTAGCTTACTGCACCCCTCACAAATGAGAAATATCTATTTGCATATCAGTCTGATCCCACCCACAAAGGCAGAGACCTAAAACATGTGCATTGCATATCTCCACTGTCTCCGAGCTGTGGAGATAGATACAGTCTACACTAAGTGCAAGATTTTAGCCATACTCAACATGTTATAATATCTACCGTCCTGCACGTTTACACTCAGTGTCATTCACAAGGTGGATCCCCGGGCATGGTGACATACTGTGCTGTGCTAAGGCTTGCATTGCTTGCACACCTTTCAAAACAACAGCATTGGTATTGTAGAGGATAAGAAACGTGACTTTGGGAAAGGAAGCAGTTTTGTATGTTAGCTTCTAACATCTCGAAAGTTCTTTTTATGATTTGCTCTATAATGGCCTACATTGCCTGCAAGTCCTGCAAATGAACTACCATAAATCACCATAAAAATATGTTAAACAATTTTACAACATATCATTTTACATCTTAAACAATGAACAAATACAGACAAAGGGAGCAGAATTGGGAGCTGGCTTGAAACCTCAACATGTCTTAGTTTCTTGATTACAACGTGACCACCTATCAAGTGTTGGCAAGTGACTATGTAATGATTTGTTGTTTTGGTAACAGTCAACCAAATTGGTTAATTCACTTACTCCTTCCTGGCAAGAAATCAATGTAGCCAAATCAAGACCACATTGTAAAGATGTGTTATTTATACAGTTAGTTTAAAAAAAATAAGAAAATAATGAAAATAATAATGTTTTCAAACAGAAAGGCTAATTGGATGACTTTATTTAAGCTGACTCAGCAAAAGTAACCCTATAATAAGATGCAGAATTAATAACAAGCGAGTTGAGTAAAAAATATCCCTTCGTTAAATGGCTGAAATAAAAGTTGAATACAAGCAGTACATCATTGATGGTGCTCAAAACTAGTATTCTTGACTACATGCTTCTTGGTGTAACCTTGGATCTGCCAATCATCTGGCGTTGAGTCATGCATGTTTGCTTATGCACCTGGAAACAATGTGCCCATGTGCATTGGAGATAGGGTGTGCATTTACATGAACATTACCTCTTACTGAATGGCAAGGAGACACCTATTAGCAACATCGTGGACATTGTCTGCACATGGATACCGGCCATTTCTGAGGAATATTTTGGGGCCCAAATAGTGGCAATGTGTATCAATGAGTTGGCCATTTTGGGTGTAAAATGAGCAATATAGCCAAAATGGAGCCCTCAGAAGCAATATTAGAGGAAGACACATGACATCGTGTCAGAGTATTTAACTTGCCCTTTGTGGGGGAAAACATCATCAAATAAGCACACGTGTAATGTTGAATATTTGATAAGTGTATGTGGACTTCCTTCAGTGAAGAACATGCAGAACCTGATTCAGAAATAAGTTATCAGAAGAAGCCCTAACTAGCTCTTGACTTACTCCTAGGGAGAGCTTATTTGATTCATGAAGAACTTACCAGAAGTAATTATGGCTCAGTGCGGACTTCACTTGGAAATAGAAAGGTATGTCAGAGGTAAATCATCCACTTTTTCAATCAGGGCTCAGGGTGTCAGGAGAATGGGGATGAAGCTTCCTCAAAGAATATATACAATGTAACCCTCAGTTAAAAATTGAATGTTATCACCACTCACCACATCGGCTAACACTTCCATGACTGTGGCGTCAGAACGGGGATATGATAGTTCATTGTTGGGCATGTGGGTGGTTCCGGGTATCTGTGCAGTTTTTTTAAAACTGATCAGTAAACAAAGAGTAATGCAGGCCACAACGGTCATGCAAGGGTGCTGACACGTCAATCAACCCATATACATTCCATCTGCTTTTTACAGTTGTAAAATCCAGGTGGAATCCATGGATGGAATACATGGATATTCATATTTATTGAGCCATATTAAAATTAGAAGCGGGCAAAGACGTGTGTGGTTTTCCTGCACTGAGCAGTGACAACAGGTACAGTCGATTTTACAATTCGGAGCCTTGTTCCATTCAGAAAAATAAACCAAATAGCACAGAACCTGGACATCAGGTGTAGCTCACTGCCTCAGAAATATCTCAAAAATATCTAGCCATGTATGAAGGCATTTATTCTAAAATGCTCTCTTTTTATTTGCACAGGATTATTTAGTCTCCTATTTTGCTGGTTCATTTCTTGTCATCATACTTATTTGGATGGCTGATATTAATTTTGATTGAAATGGTGCAATTGTGATTGATATAAATAGTCTGATTAATTAAGATACTTATTCAGTTACGTGATCTGCCGGTTCACATACAACAATCATGATGCGTCCTGAAGAATGAAGAAAAAAACACATTCTGCACCCACATGGGGTGTCTCAGAGCACATGGCCCTTGAAAGTCTTGCTTGGCTCGGTCATGGTGCTGGCCCTCATGATGAAGAGGTGAGCACACGTGCACATGAATATCAGGTAAGTAGTCCACTTTGCAGATGGCGTTGGCACAGCACATTCAGTGCCAAGCGTGGGAGGGCACCACAGTGCTTGCCAGGACACCGCGGCTTCTGCTCTGACCTCCCAAGCATCTGTAGAGGGAACACTGGTGGTCATCAGGATATCATTCACTGGTGGTCAATGAAGAACTGTGGACTTGTGGTTAAGGTGATCAAATACAATCATGAAGGCTTTCTGACTAGCTCATATGATTAATTGTACCAACAGGAACCCTTTCTTCAAAATTAGATAATAAACATCTCTATGGGGGCCTTCCATTATTCAAGGTACTATTTTGCTGCACTATATTTGTGTCTTCCCGGCTTTCCATTTTAGGGTTAACCTTGAATGCTCAACCACAGCTTTCTCCAGGTATCCAAGGGAAGCTTATAATGGCCCTTTTCCTAGGATTAGTACGTCTCGACTCAGCCTGAACATGGGACTATGGATAAATACACCACGCAGTGGTTTATTATCTTGTTATGCTGTACTATGGTTGCAATGAGTAATGTGCCAGCCCTCAAATGGTTTAATTAATTTGGAGAGCAGATTAATTAATTACATATCAAATCATGGAAATGTGACTGTAAAACACATTTTCAAGTGCTTTTTTGATGAAAACAAATCCACCACTGATATTGCACTTGGTAAAATAACAAATCTAAATGCAATGCCGGTGCCATGCCCCCCCACCACTTACTCTTAAGCTGAAGATTACTGAGGCCCCATTTCAAAGCAATGTTGAAGACCCCCCCTCCCCTGCCCCCTGCCCCTTGCCTATAGCAAGGCCCACGGCCTTACATCACTCCACATTGAAAATGCATTCTTGTGTCATGGGTTCCATGTACTTTCTGTGCTGCATTCCTCATGCCGTTCGTATGGTGTAAGAGGCTGCCCCACTGCTTAATCACCGCTTGAAGAGAGGGTCTGCACACACCCCTCCCCGCCCAAACGCCCGCATCTCCTCCTTTCAGCGCTTTTAAGGAAGATGTTCCCTTTTAAACCCACCCTCACTCACGTCTCCTGCGGGGCCCCTTACCTTCCTTCTGTTGTTGTTGCTGTGCGTTTTGGTCCTCCCCCACCCTGGAGCTCACGGCCAGTTTAGAAACCTCTTCCCACCCCAGACTCAACCCTCAGTCCATGTTGACATTAACAGTGCAGTAAAAACAGGTGCAACAAGGTTGTGGTAAAAAAATAAGACCCACACTGCCATTAAGAGCATAGCCCGTGTTATGTATGTTTACAGTTGTGCCGTGTGCAAAACTTGGTTGAGCAGTGGAGCACTATGAACAGAGAAGAAGCACACTAAGGTATAGGATGTCTGGGGTGTGAATGGCAAAGGCGATCAGGGGCGGGAAGTCCGCAAGTAACGGGTTGGAAGCCCTGAGAGGGACCGTTAGTGGGGGAATGCGAGGGGACTTTTGAAGTGACACATATGATTCGAATTCTGATGTGTGAGGGAGGTGGACTAATCTGACGTGGGCCGAAGTCCTGTTGCGGCTAGTTGGTGTGTGAAAGTGTGGTTATTTCAATGTTTCCTGCTCTAAAAGTGAAGTGAAAACAGTACACCTGTGTCTTGGTGGTGCACGCCCAGTTCACGTTGGTGAGGGTCACTAAGCCACAATAAGGAGCTGGATGCCAAGCAGAACGTGTGTGATTGCTGGTTATGTTTCAGAGGTGACTACTATTGCCACATTTGTTTATTTATAAGTTTCCGAGAGTGCCAGGTATGTCGCCTCCGAGCCACCATTAGGGCACTTGTCAGTGAGCATTTAAAGTGACGGATGGGCCTGCATCACATCATCATAAATTGGTCCTTTGGCTTCTGACGGGCAGAATATGAAAACAAGCATCCAGCAGGTGAGCTGAAATTCTAAACGGCCAGTTAAGGAAAAGCGCAAAAGAGTCCTTACAAACGCCACAGATTAAAAAAAAAGAGTCGTGGAAGCCTCTGCCACTCGAAAGCGATGAAATGCCTTGCAGCTGGCAGTGCCCGCCATGCGTTCCACTAGCGTGCGTGGGCCCACGCAACACACGGCACGTGGATAGGAGACACGTGCAGGCGCGATGCGCTTTCTTATGTTATCTACAGCACATAAAGGAGCATGGAAGCAACCCGTATTTTCTCTGTTAAACATCTGACATGATAATCAATATGTTGCACCTTGCATTTGTGTATAGCAAATATCCCCAACGATCTGATTTAACATACCAAACATGCATGTTTTCTGATGTTACCGACCCAAATGCCTTGCGAGGACGCTGCATTAACACTCCTTCATAACTAGCAGATAATAAACACGAATTGACCTGATGCTTTTTCACCACTTCTGCCTCTTGCTTTTTTTTTATATGCCTATAATGAAGAGTATCATTTCCTGTCTTTTCACCGTGAGGAATGTGACGCAATTTCCTGCTAGGAAATGAAAGTGCACCTGCTTTTAATTCAGTAGAGACACCGAGATATGATTAAACAGAGCTGCAGTGATTAATGGAACGTTGCTGCCAGTTGTGTAAGATATTAGGGATTGTGTCAAGATCTTTTAGTGCCGAATAATAATTATTAGGTTAGAGATCTTTTTTGAGGTCATGGAGGTGGAATTCATTTTATCTGGTACCTCTTTTTAGCCACTGTGATTACATCAGTATATTCCTCGTTTTGGTTCGCGTATGGCGATGTTTTTTTTATGAATGCCTATTCTTTTCTCTTGCATCGTATACATCCTGTGCCTGCCTCTGGGTATTGACACCACACATATACCACATCTAAAGGAAAGCAAACCAGCAATTTTCATGATAGTTTAATGACCAAGGAGAAGTTATGCTTGGGTTTCAATCTAGAATTTTCAGAAATGTCTGTCTACCCCATTCCCTTCATTGTTATCACAACACATATATCAGTGAGCTAAGGGGTGGCATTGTTCAAATTGTCAACCTACAGATGCCGAGTCACTTTCTACAATGAGCCGAGTTGTGGTCTTTATCAACAGTCAACAACTATAAATACCCAGTCTCATTCTCAGATGTATTTAACATCATGACAGGAAGAGGAACTGATGGAGGTTGTGTGGAAGGAGGCATGCTAAAGTGGTGCGGTGCACATAGAGTAATGACAGTTAAGGGACTGGAGGAGGCAATAGATAGAATGGAGAAGAGGAAGCACTACTGTTCAGCTAAGGAAAAATAGCAATCAGCTACTGGTTACAATTGCAGGAGATTGGCATGTGAAGTTCAGAGTCTGTCAGACCCCCGCACAAATTTTTGTCATTTTTAGGGAAATCGGTGCAGGCACCCATCCAGGAGCTGGTGGAGGTGAGAAGATCCATCAATAGAGTTCGCTTCATTTGAAGTTTAGATAAGTGCTTGGAAGAAGTGCCCAAGAACAGAGCATTACAATAGTCAAGTCTTGACCCTGTTATAGCTCTGGCAATTGTGATGCAATTGTCCTTTGATAGAAAGGGTCTGGCTGCTGTGACCAGTTTGGCATGATAGGATGCTGTTGAAGCGAAGGTGTTGACTTGTCTGGTCATTGTTAAATTTGAGTCTAGATAGACACCGAGTGTCTTTACTGCGTTGGCCATTGGGATTTTTATGTTGTCAATTGTAAAGTGAGTGAATCGTGAGTCCAGGTTCTTGAGCGTCTCTTTGGAGCCCACTATGAGAAGTTCAGTTTGGTCTGAGTTGAGGCATAGGCCATTGGTTGCCATCCATGCTTGAATTGTGTTGTAGATGTTGTTAAGAGTTTTTGAGTCGATTTCATAGTCTCCTGTTAGGGTGAGGAGGATCTGGGTATCGTCAGCGTAGTTAGTGTACAAGATACACAGGGAGTCGAGGATGAGGAACAGGGGTCAAGTGAAAATGTTGTAGAGGGTGGGCAAGATGCAAGAGCCTTGCGGAACACCGCATAGGATAATAGTGAGCGAGTCTGAGGCAAGGTCTGAGAAGACTTGCATGGTCCTCCCTGTTGTGGCATTGGGAGAGAGGTTGGTAGTAGTGGAGAGGTGGTGGCATAGAACTTGGTGGTTGACGAGGTCGATGGCCGCTGATAGATCTAGGAGGAGGAGGAGAGCAGGTTTCCCTTTGTCTCTTGCCTCGTCCATTTTGTTTTTTAGGTCAAGTAATGCTGACTCAGTCCGTGACCTGGGCAGGAAACCTGATTGGCGTAGTCTGAGAAGTTTGTTTTCCTCAATGAATTGTTGTACCTGTATATAAGCAGCCTTGTCCAAAATTTTGAGAAGGAAGGGGACCGTGGTAATAGGTCGGTAGTTGTTGGGTATGCAAGGGTCGAGATAAGGTTTCTTTATGAGAGGGCGGACCCAGGCTATGAAGCGTTAACAAAGGCTGTGAGGAAGAGGGCAAGATGGCTGGGGCAGTCTTTGATGAGTGTGGCTGAGATATACTTACCACCCTCGCTTTTTGTGGCGAACTAGGCAGAGGAAAGGAACTGCTCTCAAGAGGGGTGTGTAGGTGAACCAGTAGTGACCCAAACAGCACAGTATCACTATCCAAAATAAAGGTAATGTCCAATTAAGGTCCTATACAAATATAATTGACCCAGTTAATTTTCTTAGAAATATTCAACAATTCAGTTACTAGTCCTAACCCATACTCTGAATTTTACACACCTGGAGAATATACCAGTGTTATAGAGTTGACAAATCAAAATCTAACATGCATAACATTATTCAAACAGAAATCAAAACAATATAAAATGAGCTCAAAGCTATTACGAGCATACACATAGTAAACATGGAGCATTTACTTTGTAGAAAAAATCAGGGTAATTCATAGAATTTCGCAGAAAAGTGTCGCAAGCGGCTGGCGCAGAGTGTCCGCGTGCGATTGTCTGCGCCAGGCACGTGCGCTAAAACCGATTTCCGCGCACAGCGTATTCATGGATTTTAGGCTCCCAAACCAGCCGTGGCGCAGAGTATCGCAGCGACCCTGCAGCAGCGCCAGTAACGCCCCCAAGAACGCCTCGCGCAAGGAAAAGCCATCAAAATCGCTAAATCATCGCAAAGGGCTGCGCTAACCCTGGACCAGTTCACCGGGCTGGCAAACAGCAAACGCCAAGCGGGGAACGTGTATTTCAGTCGTTCACGGGAAGTTCCACACGCGATTGTCCTGTGTACGTGTGCATCAGGGGTGCGCGGGAAGTTCCACACCAAAATCAGCAGGGTACGTGTATTACAGGGGTGCGGGGGAAGTTCCACACGCGATTTCAGCAGGGTACGTGTATTTCAGGGGTGCGCGGGAAGTTCCACACGCGATTGGCCCAGTGCGAGCAGGGTACGTGTATTCCAGGGGTGCGCGGGAAGTTCCACACGCGATTTCAGCAGGGTACGTGTATTTCAGGGGTGCGCGTGAAGTTCCACACGCGATTCCATCAGGGTACGTGTATTTCAGGGGTGCGCGGGAAGTCCCACACGCGATTGGCCCCGTGCAAGCATTGTACGTGTATTTCAGGGGTGCGCGGGAAGTTCCACACGCGATTGGCCCCGTGCAAGCAGGGTACCTGTATTTCAGGCGTGCGCGGGAAGTTCCACACGCGATTTCATCAGGGTATGTGTATTTCAGGGGTGCGCGGGAAGTTCCACACGCGATTGGCCCAGTGCGAGGAGGGTACGTGTATTTCAGGGGTGCGCGGGAAGTTCCACACGCGATTGGCCCCGTGCAAGCAGGGTACGTGTATTTCAGGGGTGCGCGGGAAGTTCCATACGTGATTTCATCAGGGTACGTGTATTTCAGGGGTGCACGGGAAGTTCCACATGCGATTGGCCCAGTGCGAGCAGGGTACGTGTATTCCATGGGTGCTCGGGAAGTTCCACACGCGATTTCAGCAGGGTACGTGTATTCCAGGGGTGCGCGGGAAGTTCCACACGCGATTTCAGCAGGGTACGTGTATTTCAGGGGTGCGCGGGAAGTTCCACACGCGATTCCATCAGGGTACGTGTATTTCAGGGGTGCGCGGGAAGTTCCACACGCGATTGGCCCCGTGCAAGCAGAGTACATGTATTTCAGGGGTGCGCGGGAAGTTCCACACGCGATTTCATCAGGGTACGTGTATTTCAGGGATGCGCGGGAAGTTCCACACGCGATTGGCCCAGTGCGAGCAGGGTACGTGTATTCCATGGGTGCGTGGGAAGTTCCACACGCGATTTCAACAGGGTACGTGTATTTCAGGGGTGCGCGGGAAGTTCCACACGCGATTTCAGCAGGGTATGTGTATTTCAGGGGTTCTGGGGAGTACTACACGTGAATTGGCCGTGTTGGTCCTCCCAGGTGTACGCTCCACAACCTCCACGGCCCCTGCAGGCAGCCCACACCACGGGGGACTACCCTGCACCCCTGCTCATGTCCCGCAGGCAGCCCATCCACCATGGGCATGCCCCCCAGCCAACCCACATGTCACCTTGCACTACTGATCAACAATGCATGTCTCCCACCACCCCACCCCCCAGCAGTGCAGGGGCAGCCTCCACCAGGCCCCCACCCATGTCTACCACCACCCCCACCCCCCAGCCACCAGGGGCAGCCTCCACCAGGCCCCCACTCATGTCCCCCTGCACCCCCACCCCCCAGCAGTGCAGGGGCACCCACCACCAGGCCCCCACTCATGTCCAACTCATGTCTCTCACCACCCCTACCCCCCAGCCACCAAGGGCACCAACCACCAGGCCCCCACCCATGTCTCCCACCACCCCCACCCCCCCAGTCACCAGGGGCACCCTCCACCAGGCCCCCATCCATGTCTCCCACCACCCCCACCCCCACAGTCACCAGGGGCACCAACCAACAGGCCCCCACCCATGTCTCCCACCACCCCCACCCCCCAGCCACAAGGGGCAGATTCCACCAGGCCCCCACTCATGTCTCCCACCACCCCCACCCCCCAGCCACCAGGGGCAGATTCCACCAGGCCCCCACTCATGTCTCCCACCACCCCCACCCCCCAGCCACCAGGGGCACCCTCCACCAGGCCCCCACTCATGTCTCCCACCACCCCCACCCCCCAGCAGTGCAGGGGCAGCCTCCATCAGGCCCCCACTCATGTCCAACTCATGTCTCCCACCACCCCCACCCCCCAGCAGTGCAGGGGCACCTGCCAGCAGGCCCCCACCCATGTCCAACTCATGTTCCCCACCACCCCCACCCCCAGCACTGTGGGGCACCTGCCAGCAGGCCCCACCCATGTCTCCCACCACCCCCACCCCCAGCAGTGCAGGGGCAGCCTCCACCAGGCCCCCACCCATGTCTCCCCCACCCCCACCCCCCAGCCACCATGGCCAGCCCCCACCAGGCCCCCACTCATGTCCCCTATCACCCCCACCCTCCAGCCACCATGGGCAGCCTCCACCAGGCCCCCACCCATGTCTCCCACCACCCCCACCCCCCAGCAGTGCAGGGGCAGCCTCCACCAGGCCCCCACCCATGTCTCCCACCACCCCCACCCCCCAGCAGTGCAGGGGCAGCCTCCACCAGGGCCCTACTCATGTCTCCCACCACCCCCTACCCCCCAGCAGTCAGGGGCACCCTCCACCAGGCCCCCACTCATGTCCAACTCATGTCTCCCACCACCCCCACCCCCCAGCCACCAGGGGCACCCTCCACCAGGCCCCCACTCATGTCTCCCACCACCCCCACCCCCCAGCAGTGCAGGGGCAGCCTCCACCAGGCCCCCACCCATGTCTCCCACCACCCCCACCCCGCAGCCACCAGGGGCACCCTCCACCAGGCCCCCACTCATGTCTCCCACCACCCCCACCCCCCAGCCACCAGGGGCACCCTCCACCAGGCCCCCACTCATGTCTCCCACCACCCCCACCCCCCAGCAGTGCAGGGGCAGCCTCCACCAGGCCCCCACTCATGTCCAGCTCATGTCTCCCACCACCCCCACACCCCAGCATCGAGGGGCACCCTCCACCAGGCCCCGACTCATGTCTCCCACCACCCCCATCCCACAGCCACCAGGGGCAGATTCCACCAGGCCCCCACTCATGTCTCCCACCACCCCCATCCCACAGCCACCAGGGGCAGCCTCCACCAGGCCCCCACTCATGTCTCCCACCACCCCCACCCCCCTGCCACCAGGGGCACCCTCCACCAGGCCCCCACTCATGTCTCCCACCACCCCCACCCCCCAGCAGTGCAGGGGCAGCCTCCACCAGGCCCCCACTCATGTCCAACTCATGTCTCCCACCACCCCACCCCCCAGCAGTGCAGGGGCAACCTCCACCAGGCCCCCACACATGTCTCCCACCACCCCCACCCCCCAGCAGTGCAGGGGCAGCCTCCACCAGGCCCCCACTCATGTCTCCCACCACCCCCACCCCCCAGGGGCACCCTCCACCAGGCCCCCACACATGTCTCCCACCACCCCCACCCCCCAGCAGTGCAGGGGCAGCCTCCACCAGGCCCCCACGCATGTCCAACTCATGTCTCCCACCACCCCCACCCCCCAGCAGTGCAGGGGCACCTGCCAGCAGCCCCCCACCCATGTCCAACTCATGTTCCCCACCACCCCCACCCCCCAGCACTGTGGGGCACCTGACAGCAGGCCCCACCCATGTCTCCCACAACCCCCACCCCCAGCAGTGCAGGGGCAGCCTCCACCAGGCCCCCACCCATGTCTCCCACCACCCCCACCCCCCAGCCACCATGGCCAGCCCCCACCAGGCCCCCACTCATGTCCCCTATCACCCCCACCCCCCAGCCACCATGGGCAGCCTCCACCAGGTCCTCACAATCCCCAATCATGTGCGTTATGGTCAGCCTCCACAGCCAGAAAGCCCTACCAAGTAACCCATTCACCCAAATGGAAATGGAAATTACATGTTACACCCCCAATGTTCATAAAGCTAATGAACCCATGTCCGTCACACACAATGGTTGCAATTGAATGGGAAAACACCCCAACATGACATACATGAAACCAATGAGATGATACCACACAGTGAAGTATGAAAACAAAATTGTATTAAAAAAAAAAGAATGCAAAAGAAATGAAACAAACTACAATGGCAATGAAAAAAAGACAAGCTGCATGTCCGTTTAAAAAAATAAAAACACAAAATCCTAATCCAAAAAAATGTTGTCCAAAGTCAAATGAAAAATAAAATCAATCCAATGAAGAACTATGTACAAAACATCCAAGGGTCCATGAGCCCAACTGAACAAAGGAAACCTACAAAAAATCCTAACTAAAATGCAACTATGTACAAAAAGTGGAGCAGTGTCCGTCGACTCCAAATCATAAGAACAAACAAAGGAAACCTAAAACTAAAGAACTATATACAAAGGCGGCGGGCAAGTCCAGCGGCTCACTCCGTGGTGTTCCGGGCCAGGGCATCATCGAACTCCTGTTCGATGTCCCGGAGGCGGTCCTGTTCCATGGCCCCGAGGGTCCGCAGGGACGACGCCGTGTCCTCCTCCAACCCCCTGCGGATTGCCTCGAGGCACTCGGCCCTCCTCAGGGCCCTCTGCATGGAGTTCTCCGCCCTGACCATTGTGAGCCGTGCCTCTTCCGCCCGCCGCTACTCCGCACCTATCTGCTGGCCCAACCGCTGCCACACAGAAGATACACCCCGTCCTGGGTCAACCTGCCCTCCGGCCGATGCCTGCCCCTCCGATGTTGAAGGCCCCGAGCCTTCATGGCTCCCACCACATTGCTGCTGCTGCTGTGCCTCTGCCCGTGGACTGCCTCCTGCTGCCTGCACATCCTCCGCCGGCTGGGGTGCAGTTGTTGATGTGGCCACCCCTGCTGGACTTCCGACTCCCGACTGTGGCAGGGATGCCTCCTCCACCAGCCTGGCCGCACCGTCAGAGGCAGCTCCACAGGGCACCCAGGTGACTGATGGGTGGGAAGATGGCACAGAGGACGACTGGAGCGTAGGGGGTCCAGTTGAGGAGGGGGTCGGAGCAAGCCCCATCAGACGGAGGAATCCTGCCTGGGTGACCTGTCCCAGCAGGCTGACGTGGTCAACGAGCCATTCGAGATGACGTGCAGTCTCTCCATGAAAAGACTGCAGGTCACCTCGCATGGCCCGTTGACGCAACGCCACACCAGCCAGGACAGGCTCAACCCGGACCTGGATAGCCACATCCGCAGGCAGAGGAAGGCCAGTTGACGTCAGTTCATCCCCTGCCTGAAAACGGGTCTGGACGTAGGCATCCCTGCTGGTGCAAGATGATGCAGGGACAGGATCGGGGAAAGGATTGCACACAGGCACCTCTGCAGCGGCCTGTGCTGCCTCCTGTCCCTGGTCCTGCACTGCACCACTAGCACCAGTGGGATCCCCACCTCCAGACCCCGTCTCTGGTGCTTGCACGGCCTCCTCCTCCACCAAACCCCCCACCAACCTGGATGACTCCGTGGCATCTTCCCCTGTTGGGCCCTGTGGGGTCCCAGCTGCCCCTTCTGCTGCCGAGGAGTCCAACTCCAACCTCCGCCTCTTGGACCTCCCCCCGGCAGCTGCGGCCTGGGACGCAGCACCGGACTCCTCACTACCCGACGAGATGACAACACGGGAGGGGAGCCGGGCCTTGCGTCTCCGGCTGGCGGTGATATCCCAGCCGCTGTGCTCCACAGCACCTTCTCCGCCCTCTTCATCAGTTGACGCTGCAGACAGGGAGAAACAAAACACAGGCATCAGGGCACTGTACAATGGACACATACACACATGACAGTTGCACATGAGTGGCGTTGGCAAACCTCAGACATGTCATCACAATCCCCAACACACATGTCATTACAACTCGCACATATGAGCCATACCACAGCCATATCGCAACTGCCACCACCATCCCTACACATACAACAGCATGAGCAGCCAGACATCACATGCAACACAGGAAGTGCACCACACATGTACACACACCACCACACTTGCATGCATGTGTACACCTCTGCCAAGTGTCGCACTGTTCAGACGGGCATCCATGTCACATCTGCCAATCAGGCTTCCACATACCGCTGTCACATGCATCCATGTTGCATCACTGTTGCACCCTTGTCAAATACACACACATGCACATGTACACAGTGCTGATACATGCAGCCAAAAACAACATACATGCGTGACATCACGGACATGTCTACTTACATACACATTCATCCAAACATGTGTGCCCACACAACTGCATTTGGCATGCAAGCCTACACACACAAGCACCATCCATGTCTCACACATTACAGCCCTCGCATGTGTCAGCCCCACGGCCCTGTACACCCCCACCCATACTCGACCCCATACAAACAGATGTGCAACATGCACACTACCGAATAATCACCACACGCACTGCTCACAATCAGGATGCATGTACACTCACCGCTCGACTCCAGACGGGTCTGCTTCTCTAGGACCTGGACGTGGAGCGCTGGGGATATGCGTTCCAGGACCCTCATCTGTTCTTCGGACAAGTGGCCCCGGCGCCCCTTGGCATCCGCTGCCTTCAAGAGGCGCCAGGCCTTGTTCAGGGTCCTGGACCTGAAGTCCTCCCAGCGCTTCCTGACATGTTGTAAGTCGCGGACTGCCACCCCCTCCGCGTTGATGGTAGTCACGATGTCAGTCCAGATCCGAGTCCGTCCTTCCTTGTCGGCGCGGGAACTTCCGAAGAGGGCATCATACTGCCCCAGGACTTGCTCCACCAGGACACCAACTTCGGTGGCACTGAAGCTGGTGCCCCTCTGCCTCTCTGGCCGGGGGTTGTCAGTGGTCCCAGATGGTTTTTGCCCCGACATGACAACCCCAGAGGCAGGAGTGGGTGGGCAACTGGGTCCTGGGGCTGGGCTGTGGAGCGATGGAATCCCAGTCGGGAGTCTTCGGTTCCAGCAGGGGTGGTCACAGCAACAGCACCCCTGGCTGATATGCAGGCAGCAAATGGCAGTGCACGTGGGCAGCAGGCAGTCAGGCAGCAGCAGATGGCAGGTGGGAGCATGCTCGGGGCTCTGGGGGGCAGTAGTTCGGCCTTCTGGGCAGGAGCGTGGTCTTCCGTGTGCTTTAGCGTGGCCAGCTTGATATGGAGTGATTTGGCACGTGAAAAATCTGCACGTCAGCGTGTAATTCGAGGAAAGGCCCTTAGCGCGTAAGCGCGTCTGCACGCATACGCATTTTCATTGGACAGAAGGCCCTGAAGCGCAAGCGCCCCTGTGACGTGACGCGTACAGACGCGCATGGGCCCTTTCCACGTATTACACGCGGACGTGCAGTTTCCACACGCGCTTACGCGCATGGGCCCTTTCCACGTATTACACGCGGACGTTCAGTTTCCACACACGCTTACGCGCATGGGCCCTTTCCACGTATTACACGCGGACGTGCAGTTTCCACACGCGCTTACGCGCATGGACCCTTTCCTCGTATTACACGTGGACGTGCAGATTTTCACGTGCGCTGAAATGCCCATGCACGTCTGTACGCGTCACGTCACAGGGGCGCTTGCGTATGAGGGGCCTTCTGTCCAATGAAAATGCATATGCGTGCAGATGCGCTTACGCGCTAAGGGCCTTTCCTCGAATTACACGCTGACGTGCAGATTTTTCACGTGCCAAATAACTCCGTATCAAGCTGGCCACGCGTAAGCACACGGAAGACCACGCTCCTGCCCAGAAGGCCGAACTACTGCCCCCCAGAGCCCCGAGCACGCTCCCACCTGCCATCTGCTGCTGCCTGACTGCCTGCTGCCCACGTGCACTGCCATTTGCTGCCTGCACATCAGCCAGGGGTGCTGTTGCTGTGACCACCCCTGCTGGAACCGAAGACTCCCGACTGGGATTCCATCGCTCCACAGCCCAGCCCCAGGACCCAGTTGCCCACCCACTCCTGCCTCTGGGGTTGTCATGTCGGGGCAAACACCATCTGGGACCACTGACAACCCCCGGCCAGAGAGGCAGAGGGGCACCAGCTTCAGTGCCACCGAAGTTGGTGTCCTGGTGGAGCAAGTTCTGGGGCAGTATGATGCCCTCTTCGGAAGTTCCCGTGCCGACAAGGAAGGACGGACTCGGATCTGGACTGACATCGTGACTGCCATCAACACGGAGGGGGTGGCAGTCTGCGACTTACAACATGTCAGGAAGCGCTGGGAGGACTTCAGGTCCAGGACCCTGAACAAGGCCTGGCGCCTCTTGAAGGCAGCGGATGCCAAGGGGCGCCGGGGCCACTTCTCCGAAGAACAGATGAGGGTCCTGGAACGCATATCCCCAGCGCTCCACGTCCAGGTCCTAGAGAAGCAGACCCGTCTGGAGTCGAGCGGTGAGTGTACATGCATCCTGATTGTGAGCAGTGCGTGTGGTGATTATTCGGTAGTGTGCAGGTTGCACATCTGTTTGTATGGGGTCGAGTATGGGTGGGGGTGTACAGGGCTGTGGGGCTGACACATGCGAGGGCTGTAATGTGTGAGACATGGATGGTGCTTGTGTGTGTAGGCTTGCATGCCAAATGCAGTTGTGTGGGCACACATGTTTGGATGAATGTGTATGTAAGTAGACATGTCCGTGATGTCACGCATGTATGTTGTTTTCGGCTGCATGTATCAGCACTGTGTACATGCGCATGTGTGTGTATTTGACAAGGGTGCAACAGTGATGCAACATGGATGCATGTGACAGCGGTATGTGGAAGCCTGATTGGCAGATGTGACATGGATGCCCGTCTGAACAGTGCGACACTTGGCAGAGGTGTACACATGCATGCAAGTGTGGTGGTGTGTGTACATGTGTGGTGCACTTCCTGTGTTGCATGTGATGTCTGGCTCACCTTTGGCTGCTCATGCTGTTGTATGTGTAGGGATGGTGGTGGCAGTTGCGATATGGCTGTGGTATGGCTCATGTGTGCGAGTTGTAATGACATGTGTGTTGGGGATTGTGATGACATGTCTGAGGTTTGCCAATGCCACTCATGTGCAACTGTCATGTGTGTATGTGTCCATTGTACAGTGCCCTGATGCCTGTGTTTTGTTTCTCCCTGTCTGCAGCGTCAACTGATGAAGAGGGCGGAGAAGGTGCTGTGGAGCACAGCGGCGGGGATCCAACCGCCAGCCGGAGACGCAAGACCCGGCTCCCCTCCCGTGTTGTCATCTCGTCGGGGAGTGAGGAGTCCGGTGCCGCATCCCAGGCCGCAGCTGCCGGGGGGAGGTCCAAGAGGCGGAGGTTGGAGTTGGACTCCTCAGCAGCAGAAGGGGCAGCTGGGACCCCACAGGGCCCAACAGGGGAAGATGGCACAGAGTCATCCAGGTTGGTGAGGGGTTTGATGGAGGAGGAGGCCGTGCAAGCACCAGAGACGGGGTCTGGAGGTGGGGATCCCACTGGTGCTAGTGGTGCAGTGCAGGACCAGGGACAGGAGGCAGCACAGGCCGCAGCGGAGGTGCCTGTGTGCAATCCTGTCCCCGATCCTGTCCCTGCATCATCTTGCACCAGCAGGGATGCCTACGTCCAGACCCGTTTTCAGGCAGGGGATGAGCTGACGTCAACTGGCCTTCCTCTGCCTGTGGACGTGGCTATCCAGGTCCGGGTTGAGCCTGTCCTGGCTGGTGTGGCGTTGCGTCAACGGGCCATGCGAGGTGACCTGCAGTCTTTTCATGGAGAGACTGCACGTCATCTCGAATGGCTCGTTGACCACATCAGCCTGTTGGGACAGGTCACCAAGGCCGGATTCCTCCGTCCGATGGGGCTTGCTCCGACCCCCTCCTCGACTGGACCCCCTACGCGCCAGTTGTCCTCTGTGCCATTTTCCCACCCATCAGTCACCTGGGTGCCCTGTGGAGCTGCCTCTGACTGTGCGGCCAGGCTGGTGGAGGAGGCATCCCTGCCCCAGTCGGGAGTCGGACGTCCAGCAGGGGTGGCCACATCAACAACTGCACCCCAGCCGGCGGAGGATGTGCAGGCAGCAGGAGGCAGTGCACGGGCAGAGGCACAGCAGCAGCAGCAACGTGGTGGGAGCCATGAAGGCTCGGGGCCTTCAACATCGGAGGGGCAGGCATCGGCCGGAGGGCAGGTTGACCCAGGACGGGGTGTGTCCTCTGTGTGGCAGCGGTTGGGCCAGCAGATAGGTGCGGAGCGGCGGCGGGCGGAAGAGGCGTGGCTCACAATGGTCAGGGTGGAAAACTCCATGCGGAGGGCCCTGAGGCGGACCGAGTGCCTCGAGGCAATCCGCAGGGGGTTTGAGGAGGACACGGCGTCGTCCCTGCGGACCCTCGGGGCCATGGAACAGGACCGCCTCCGGGACATCGAACAGGAGTTCGATGATGCCCTGGCCCGGAACACCACGGAGTGAGCTGCTGGACTTGCCCGCCGCCTTTGTATATAGTTCTTTAGTTTTAGGTTTCCTTTGTTTGTTCTTATGATTTGGAGTCGACGGACACTGCTCCACTTTTTGTATATAGTTGCATTTTAGTTAGGGTTTTTTGTAGGTTTCCTTTGTTCAGTTTGGCTCATGGACCCTTGGATGTTTTGTACATAGTTCTTCATTGGATTGATTTTATTTTTCATTTGACTTTGGACAACATTTTTTTGGATTAGGATTTTGTGTTTTTATTTTTTTAAACGGACATGCAGCTTATCTTTTTGTCATTGCCATTGTAGTTTGTTTCATTTCTTTTGCATTTTTTTTTTTTTAATACAATTTTGTTTTCATACTTCACTGTGTGGTATCATCTCATTGGTTTCATGCATGTCATGTTGGGTGTTTTCCCATTCAATTGCAACCATTGTGTGTGACGGACATGGGTTCATTAGCTTTATGAACATTGGGGGTGTAACATGTAATTTCCATTTCCATGTGGGTGAATGGGTTACTTGGTAGGGCTTTTTGGCTGTGGAGGCTGACCATAACGCACATGATTGGGGATTGTGAGGACCTGGTGGAGGCTTCCCATGGTGGCTGGGGGGTGGGGGTGATAGGGGACATGAGTGGGGGCCTGGTGGGGGCTGGCCATGGTGGCTGGGGGTGGGGGTGGTGGGAGACATGGGTGGGGGCCTGGTGGAGGCTGCCCCTGCACTGCTGGGGGTGGGGGTGGTGGGAGACATGGGTGGGGCCTGCTGGCAGGTGCCCCACAGTGCTGGGGGGTGGGGGTGGTGGGAGACATGAGTTGGACATGAGTGGGGGCCTGGTGGAGGGTGCCCCTGCACTGCTGGGGGGTGGGGGTGGTGGGAGACATGAGTTGGACATGAGTGGGGGCCTGGTGGTGCTGCCCCTGCACTGCTGGGGGGTGGGGGTGATAGGGGCCATGAGTGGGGGCCTGGTGGAGGCTGCCCCTGGTGGCTGTGGGATGGGGGTGATGGGAGACATGAGTGGGGGCCTGGTGGAGGGTGCCCCTGACTGCTGGGGGGTAGGGGGTGGTGGGAGACATGAGTGGGGGCCTGGTGGAGGCTGCCCCTGCACTGCTGGGGGGTGGGGGTGGTGGGAGACATGAGTGGGGGCCTGGTGGAGGCTGCCCCAGCACTGCTGGGGGGTGGGGGTGGTGGGAGACATGAGTGGGGGCCTGGTGGAATCAGCCCCTGGTGTCTGGGGGATGGGGGTGGTGGGAGACATGAGTGGGGGCCTGGTGGAGGGTGCCCCTGACTGCTGTGGGATGGGGGTGGTGTGAGATATGAGTGGGGGCCTGGTGGAGGGTGCCCCTGACTGCTGGGGGTAGGAGGTGGTGGGAGACATGGGTAGGGGCCTGGTGGAGGCTGCCCATGGTGGCTGGGGGGTGGGGGTGATAGGGCACATGAGTGGGGGCCTGGTGGGGGCTGGCCATGGTGGCTGGGGGGTGGTGGGAGACATGGGTGGGGGCCTGGTGGAGGCTGCCGCTGCACTGCTGGGGGTGGGGGTAGTGGGAGACATGGGTGGGGCCTGCTGGCAGGTGCCCCACAGTGCTGGGGGGTGGGGGTGGTGGGAGACATGAGTTGGACATGAGTGGGGGCCTGGTGGAGGGTGCCCCTGCACTGCTGGGGGGTGGGGGTGGTGGGAGACATGAGTTGGACATGAATGGGGGCCTGGTGGTGCTGCCCCTGCACTGCTGGGGGGTGGGGGTGATAGGGGCCATGAGTGGGGGCCTGGTGGAGGCTGCCCCTGGTGGCTGTGGGATGGGGGTGGTGGGAGACATGAGTGGGGGCCTGGTGGAATCTGCCCCTGGTGGCTGGGGGATGGGGGTGGTGGGAGCCATGAGTGGGGGCCTGGTGGAGGGTGCCCCTGACTGCTGTGGGATGGGGGTGGTGGGAGATATGAGTGGGGGCCTGGTGGAGGGTGCCCCTGACTGCTGGGGGTAGGGGGTGGTGGGAGACATGGCTGGGGGCCTGGTGGAGGCTGCCCATGGTGGCTGGGGGGTGGTGGTGATAGGGGGCATGAGTGGGGGCCTGGTGGGGGCTGGCCATGGTGGCTGGGGGGTGGGGGTGGTGGGAGACATGAGTGGGGCCTGGTGGAGGCTGCCCCTGGTGGCTGGGGTGTGGGGGTGGTGGGAGACATGAGTGGGGGCCTGGTGGAGGGTGCCCCTGGATGCTGGGGGGTGGGGGTGGTGGGAGACATGAGTGGGGGCCTGGTGGAGGGTGCCCCTGGATGCTGGGGGGTGGGGGTGCTGGGTGACATGAGCAGGTGTGCAGGGTAGTCCCCTGTGGTGTGTGCTGCCTGCAGGGGACGTGGAGGGTGTACAGGGAATACCTGGGAGCACACAGCCAAATCGCGTGTAGAATTTCCCGCGTACCCCTGTCATACACGTGCCCAGCCAAATCGTGTGTGGAACTTCCCGCGCACCCCTGAAATCCACGCACCCTGACAAATTGCGTGTGGAACTTCCCGCGCACCCCTGAAATCCACGTACCCGTCCAAATCGCGTGTGGAACTTCCCGCGCACCCCTGAAATCCACGTACACGGCCAAATCGCTTGTGGAACTTCCCGCGCACCCCTGAAATCCACGTACCCTGACAAATCGCGTGTGGAACTTCCCGCGCACCCCTGAAATCCACGTACCCGGCCAAATCGCGTGTGGAACTTCCCGCGCACCCCTGAAATCCACGTACCCTGACAAATCGCGTGTGGAACTTCCCGCGCACCCCTGCAATCCACGTACCCTGACAAATCACGTGTGGAACTTCCCGCGCACCCCTGCAATCCACGTACCCTGACAAATCGCGTGTGGAACTTCCCGCAAACCCCTGGAATTCACATGCCCTGCCAATTCACGTGTGAGACTTCCCGCGCACCCCGGTATACACGCACATGTATTTTTTGTCAGCGGGTGTCCGTGTTTGTGGGTACCCCTTTGCACGTCATTTGTCCTGGAGGGCCACAGTATAGGATATTCATCATGGCTGTATATAGGTGCTATTTGTTGGCGCACCTTTTGGCGCACATTTCTTACAGGCGCAGAGACGCTACCGCCTGCTTTCTTGTGGCGGTCGTGTTTGTGCCTGTGCGCTGGTTTGAGCGTGCGCTTTTTTGCCCTATTCTATTCCATGAATACGTGTTGTAGGCGAGCGTGTGGGCGTTCCGCGCACTTGTACCCTGTACTTCCCCCGTGATGCCCACATTTTGGCAAGTTGTTCCCCATTCCGAGTGTTACGCCCCGTGTTCCGCCTACTTTTGTTGCGTGCGCCGCGCTATGTGCGATTTTCGCTGTGGCCTGTGCGATTTTCGCTGTGACCTGGCGCACGCAGTTAGATGGCCTGTGCGCCAACGTGCGCCGCGCACTTTTTTATCGCACATCCGATGGTTTTCTCGGGCACGGCCTTCCATGAATCGATGTGCGCTGCTTTTCGTGCGATTTTCGCACTTGCACTGCGATTTTTGCTATTCCACTGCAATTCGCACGTTTTTGTCCACTTGCGCCGCGCTAATTATTCCATGAATCGGCCTGAATGTTGAATAGATTTACCTCAGTAGTGCTGAAGGGTTCGAGGTTGAAAGCCCGAGATGAAAATGTTTGAGGGAGAAAAGACCAAAAAATTTTTTTCTGAAATAACTTTGGGTCTTTTCTCCCCTGAACGTTTCTGACTTGTCCCCCTACTACCATCCACACCTCCACACCCCCACCTACCTTGCTGCTGTCTCGCTGTGTCCCTGCAACGCCTGTTCCCTTTCACTTACAGATTTGTGAATCGGCACTGCAGGTTCCTTTCCTTTTCTCTTTTTTTTTTTTCTTTTGGACTGATGTTGGGCGGGACACCCAAACAACCCCCTTTCACAATATAGTGAGCACGGGTGCGGGGGATACCACCGCAGCCCCTGCCACCGAATGGGGGATTTGGTCGAACTTTTCGGCCATTCAGTATTTTCGTCTGAAATTCAGGCAAATCTCCCATTCGATCTTTTAATCTCGGTCTTGTTGGCCAATTCCGTTTAGTAACTCAGAAGAATGCTGAGTACTGAGACAAATAATTCAGAACTGTCTCGGGCTGTAAAGAAAGCTTCAAAAGTGTTTCCTAAACATGAAACTTAGATCTCAGTCCTGTTTCATGAAAGAGAACAAAAAACAGTAACCTGTAACACTGTTGGTAAAGATCTGAGTGACCTAATACAGATAACGTACAGAGAGTAACATAGAGCAGAGGGCAAAGGTAAAGGTGTATGATGATAGTGCAACTAAAAGGTTCTGTATTTGATGGGTTTGGGAGCAAATTCCAAACTGTTACCAGAGGAAAATCATGGGTGCAATTGGACTCTAACACAATAGCATGGCCAACAGCTGCTATATCCCAAGGAATCCAGTCGAAAACACTTAGGAAAGCTGAACACCAACAGCCAGCACAACCCTAAAGCATGACCTCGCTCGGCACATGCTTCCCTAACTCAGAGAGAATGAGGCAGCACAGCCTGTCTATCAATGCCAGTCCAAAGGCAACCTCTCATCTCCCCTTTTCCCGAATTACCTACCCATAACCTATTTTTTTGGTTTACTTGCAGGTCCTAAAATGTCATGTGGCCATGCACATGGCAAATGCTGCACTAGAGCATGACTCATACAATAACACAACATAACATACTATAACATTGCATGACAAATCATGTCTGTGTATTGTCTTTTGGCAAACGTGCAGTGATGTTGTATAGCACTGCAATGCACGAAAAAGCAGAGTCCAACATTTTGTAGCCTGTCAAATACACCTATTTTTCGTGCATATAGTCCTATTCTCAATTGTTGAGGTGCACATAATGTATTATGATAATTGATTTAGAGAAGCACACACAAACACGTCATCATCTCCTACAGTTCAAATATAAAGAGGCACAATTGCACACAAATCGCTCGTTTTTTGAGGAGAAAGGAATCTGTATAGGCATGGTGGTATTTGATAAGCCAAGGTGGCTATGATCCGCCAAGTGGTGTTACACACATTAATCGCGATACTGCTGCTCAGATGGGAAACGGGGCAACATGTACTGTTTTCCACCCCACTCAATATGTCTGTCTGGAGGTTTTGTGGCACACCTGTGCTACTTACTAATGTGTGGAAGTATGGACCCATGTTTTTGCCCCCCCCTTCCAACCCCAAGAAAATGGGAGGTGCCTTTGTATGCTTTCCAGAATCACTTGGACTCCCCCATATATGCCAACTATTGACTGGATCTATTGATGGTCTTTATAAAATCCACCCCTTTTATAATAACAACATTGTTGCCTGCAACAGGGAGGATTCTGCTCAACACCTGCGTTCTGTGAAATATCGATTTAGTCATCGTAGTGATGGGTCGCCACACCAACACCAATATTGATGCAACTCTGCCTACTCGCCATCTGTTGCTGAGCGCTCCCTTTTGCCACGGATGGGAGCCGCAAACCGGTCCTGTTATTCCATACCTCATGGGGTGCACAGACTGCACAGAAATATGCTCGGCGGTTCTGCCTGTATGACTCAATTAACATAATAGGTTCCTTGATGTTTATGGCAGGACTGGACTGTACTCATGTCAGGCTTTCAAGTATCCGAAATTAATATATGTGAGAAGCATTTGCACATAATACTTTTAATTGAGGAATATGTGCATTTTTTTTTTTTTAATATTGCAAACCTCACTAAAGGGATCATTTTCAAAGAGGAGGTAACGTAAACGAATGGCGCAAAAGGCTTGTGTGAGGCTTTCATGCCTTCATTCATGCCACAGCACATTTCCATGTATTTGTATGGCGGGGGGTGGGGGGAAGTGCGGAGGGGGGAAGGGCAGATCATAACTTACGTTTCAGCTGCTGCCTTCCTATTTGCCATACAACTACTACTGCATTTGCACTGACATGGATGTTCATGCTGGTGCAAATGCTGTGGATTCCTATGGAGTTGGCAGGTTTTTTGCACCGGCAAAAATCAGGCGGATTCCATAGGAATCCATTGTAATTGCCAAGTGCCATGCACACAGGGCAGGCAGCATGTATTTAATGTGCACAGCGGAGTTCAGAAGGGCAACGTACAAATGTGTACGTCTCCTTTTTACCTTCCCCCTTTTCACTACTCCACGCAAATAAGTAAAATTTGGTGGCAGGGGCCTGTGCAAGCAAAAGTGCAATCGGATCAGGTCGTGCCCACCAAATTACATTGAGGCTCGAAAATGAGCTTGCATTAATTAGGGTGGAAATAAACAAATTACTAGTATAAGAACTGGCATGACCTTAGTTTAAAACATTTCTAAAGTAAGCTGACAAATGGTTTCTTGGTTTAGTACAGACTATATGATAATGAATGTATTTGGGAAATATTGAGAGATTGGGGGCCCGATTCATGGAACTTTTAACGCGGTGCAAAGTGACATTGCACTGCCAACAAACACCCTGATTCACAGAGCGGTGCAGCGTGTATTTTTGCAGCACAGAGTGTCTTTGCACCAGTACAGAGTCATTGCAAAGTCACTTTGCACTGTGCTAAAAATGACACGTCTCTGTGTGTGTACGCTCTTGCATATGTTAGTGCGTGTATGTCGGTGTGAGCATCCTGGGGTGCGCATGGGTACGTTTGCACCTGACTGTGTTTGCACATCAGAACCGTGCACGCTAAAAGAATGTTCATTTAAACACGAATGTTTAGAATGCTCTTGAGAGAGAGAGGTTCCGACTAGATCATGCTTTCTAGGAATCTGAAGCATACTTTGCGGAATCCTTTATGTTGACTAAATCAATCACTTGGATGCTGCCATTAGATCTGCCAGGCCAGTCATCTGGAGTATGTCTAGCTCTAATCTGCAGTGTAGCATGGGGCTATGCAGCCAAGCCGCCTGCTTAATGGCTACCTCTCTCTGTATGCAGAGGCTCATATTTTCCCCTGACGCGCTGACAGCCGTATCATCGTTACATCCCAAGTGCTGCATCTCTATTCCACGATGGCGAAGCAAAGACTTTCCTCTGCACTTTGGAGAGACCTTGTCTGAGACAATCCATGCAACTTGGAAATAGAAATCCTATTTAATGCGGCCTCTGTCGGCAGTGACCTTCAGAGCATGACTTATGATGGAACGCCAGCCCCTTTGAAATCTTTTATGCATTCAGTTCATACATTTTAAACATTTTGACTATTTAAATGCAAGCCACTATTTCAAGAATTGTGAAGTCAGCAGGATTTAACTGTACTGTAGATGTACTTTACAAATATGCATGCCATTTTGATTTGTGGCTATTTGATCGTAAATTCTGACCTCTGTATGTGAGATCATTTTCAAACATTTGCTGAAATGTAGACACTTCTCTATATAAGGACGTGGGCAGGCAGAAAGCCTGATGGCACACGATGCATTACCAGAGGTTTGCTGGTAGCCTTACCGTGATATTTTTCTCAATAGCAATTTTGCTTGTACACTTTCCAACAGAAACTCAGACGCTTTCTCTATATTTAATGATGTGGTGTATGCATTTAATTTATTTAACTTATGTTGCAAAATGCCTGAGCAATTGCAGGGCTCTAATGTGTTTTTTCCTTGCTGGAAATGTAAAAAAAAGTATACAATCAGAATTCACCTTTAAGAAAGGCTGCCAGAGTAGCACTGAGTTTGGTGGTGGAGACGACAGAAAATGGTCTGGGCAAATGGCTTCTATACTATTTATTGTTTGACTCACAAGCAGACCTGCTTTTCTTTTTAGACCCATGACAATATGTATGTTTCTGCAAAACTTAAAAGTGGAATGTGAAACCATTGTGTCCGAACAGACCAAATGAGGGGGGCTGAGGAGTGGTACTGAGCCTTTGTTCCATCAATGCAACACCAAGAGTAAACACAATTACTGTAATTTAATAAAAGTGAGAACGAGTGCCAATACATTATGGGCCAGATTTAGAAAAAAGTTTAGCACGGCGCAAAGTGACTTTGCACTGCAAAAGTACACTGTGCGCCAACTAAATGGCTTTTCCTAATTCAAAAATCACACTTTTCACTGACCCCACTTTGAGCTGTCCAGGATCGATTTTGCACGACACAGAGCGCGACGAGTAGGAAGGGCCAGAGCAAAGAAAAAAATAGGGGCGGAACATACAAAATCATTATTAAATGGGAAAAATGAGGAACAATATGGGCATTGGGAGGTAGGCACGACACACACAACCAACACACCCCATCAAGCGCTAAGTAAATCCTATTCACAGAGTCTATCACGCAATCTGTCCAACTCCTAAGGGAAACTATTTTACTGCCACTCTCAACCCGTCGCAAAGCACAAAGCTCAATGAAAGGCCATCTATGAAACGCGCTTTGCAACCCCAACGTTTTAGGATTGCCACAATTTGCATCCTGCATTGATAGCTCTGATCCTACTACATAGAAAGAGGGGGAGGGGGAGTGGGAGCGGAAGGAGGAGGAGGAGGGCCAGAATATTTCTATGAGGAACCACACTATTTGTGAGGATTATGAAAGATACTGCTTCCAGCCCCATGTCATCCTAGACATGGTCAGGGAGTCGAAGAGTTACCTGAAATCACCCACCATGTGCTCACCGGCTGTGCCACCGCTGGTCAAGGTACTATCGGCCTTAGGGCCTAATTCACAGAGTGTTTTTCAATGGGATTTTGCCATTATAAAACACTTCTGTGAATTAGGCCCTTACAATTCGCGGCCACTGGATCATTCCAGCACAAATCAGCCATTATTGGAGGCATATCACAGCCCACACAGTTAAGGTGCCTCCACCAGGTCTTGCACTGCATTCAGGCATGCGTGCATATGCACATTGATATGCCATGCACACTGCAGACAAATCAGAGAGTGTGTCAGCAATTATATGCCATTACACACTTTCCCTGGGTCCTGGGAGCCATCGACTGCACCTATGTAGTGCTGCAACCCCTGCCCCCGGGACACTGAGCATATATACTGCAACAGAAAACATTGGCATTCCATCAATGTGCAGGTGATTTGCGATGCCAAGGGACACATTATGCATGTCAATGCCAATTACCCTGGATGTACGCGTGATAGCTACATCTTGAGGCATTCCCCTAAACACCAGGCCTTGGAATCAGGAACCTTTGGGAATAGCTGGCTTGTAGGTGAGCACCTACTACCATGCATAAACACAAGCAGTCATATGACACACAGAAATACAAAAACTGAAAATACAACCTACAATTAATAAGCATTTTCAACTTTGCAGGGGACAGTGCCTTCCTGCTCTCACCATTCCTACTGACACCCATCTGAAATCCAGCCACCTGTGGGATGTTTTTACCCATGCATCCAAGCCCTACAATAAAACTGTGCAGTACTGGCATGGAAAACATCATGATGGCCAGAACTCACCAGAGAGTGCACAGGGAAAACATGAAGAATAGGCTGCCAGCCATTTTTGCCTATGTTGTGAGCACAGGAGGGCACTGCCTAACCACCATTGGGCTACACACACAGTAGCCTGAAACAATTGGGAATGGCAATGCTGATTGCCAAAAGCAACCCAGAACTGTGGGGAATTCATTTTCTTAATCCCAAAAATGGTTGCATTACCAGTACTCACCACTATCAGAAAGCCGGCGTTTTAAAACGACCAGACTTTTGTGTGTGTAAAACTGAACAAATGAAACAAAACCAGACCAAGGAAAGACTTGCTAAGAGGTGGATACAATGTAAAACTATATTCTGAAATGACTTGAAGGAAGCAATTATTTAATGTATATGTAAAAATTGTCAGTTTGATTTGAATGTAGAAAACTGGGAACAAAAAGTGACATTTAGCTGAAACCTGGCTTAATGGAACTGAATTCTGCCTGACAACTACCCCCGACAGGAGTTGAAACTGGATGCTCAGCCACTATGCCCCTGGCCAAAAGGAGTTAACACCTCTCTGATTAGATTAGGGGTGGAGCAGCTGGGGACTACAGGGAGTTGAACAAAGGCCTGTCCTGGACTCAGGCAAATGTTATATTGGGGGCGTCGTAAAATAGCTTCCTCTTGGGAGAAACTGGGGGGCAGCTGTGCCTCTGTGAACAATCTGGCTTGGGGGAAGTGGATAAACCAGTTATTCCACCCTGTGATGTGGGAAGCCACACCCCTTTTTGACCAGGGCACAATTTTAAAAAGATAGATAACTCATAGTGCGGACTTGTCAGAATTATATAAGTAATCATTATTTTTGTGATTTTTCTGTGAACATTTTGAGAGGCGTTAGGACCCTGTGGTGTATTCTGGGGGGTTGCTAGTGGAAAATAGGGTCTCACTCCAAATGTCTGCATGTTAAAAATCGGACACTTTATCAATTAATGTCCATACTCCTTGCGCACATGTGTGTAATTTTGGGTAAATGTCCGATATTGCAAAACCAGTTAAAAAGCGCAAAATGTTGTCATTTTTTAATGCAAGCCCCCAGGAAGATCAGAGGCGGACAAGCATGGACCATAAGCAATGTATAATGTGCACATGTAATTTCAACAAATTGTATATCTGGGAAAGATGTATTTGAATCAAATATAGATTTGTGGGCAAACTGACCAGGGGAGGATCCTCTGACCAATAAACAGACCTCATCATGATGACAATCCATTTCCTTCCCCCAATCATGGGAGAGGGGAGAATTGGGCCAATGACAAGTAGAGAGGGGCAGGCTTAGCTAGGCCCAGGCAAACACCCATTTTCAAAACACATAAAAAGAGACTGCTGGGACAGGTAGAGACATTCAATTCCATTTGCTGCGGAGCATGCTGACCGACGACTTCACATCCAGCAATCCAACACTTAGACTTCCAAGCTAAACAGAGACTACAGAACTTTGAACCAAGAAGGCCCACTGCAAGTAAAAGTATTTGTCAGCAGGCCTCAAAATCATTTGCAAACTATTCCACAGCCGGGCGAGCTGTCTGAATTCTTTTGCCAAGAACTCTTGCCAGTACCCAGAAAGCAGTGTTACATCCAGAATCCACTTGATCCGGACCAGAAAGCAGAGCAGTATCCAGAACCAGAGGCCGCTGAATCCAGAGAGGCTAGACCAGCAGAGCAGAGTTGACCCAGATCGCTGTGAGCAGAACCGGTGCCTGATTGACCCGCCGAGCAGACAGAACCGCAGCCGGACGTGTTGACCAGATCCGTGATGAGGCCTAGTTCAAATTTATATTGTGAGTACCTAGCAGAACTGTGCAGAACCAATCTCTTAGTTAAAATAACTAATTTAAATAATTAAATAATCTAATCCAAACTATTCTAACCTAAGTAGAACTGCCTCCTAGAAATCGTGTCATCTGTCATTTTTAAAGCTGCACAACTGTCACCTGTCAATTCTGCAGCTGCAAGCTGTCACCTGTCATTTTGAGTTTTACTTTAAATCCGAAAAACTACCTTTATTTAATTGTCCGTATCTCTGGAACCGTTTGGGCTAGGAACAAAATGTAACTTTCATCTGAAAGCTTAGAACAGACTTGCTATCCCTTATACCTTTGCCACAATCACGATTCACGCACTCGCGAATTTACAGCGATTTGCGATTTTGGCTCAATTTTTCCACTTGTCAAAATAGCAGCTCCATTCTTTCCTTTGTTAAAATCCGTTTGCAACCTGGTAATAACTCATAGAGCATTGCTAAAGTGAGCCTGAACTAATACCATCACGCATCTCCCACTCACCCTGAAACTCTAGAGGGAATTAAAATCAGTTGGCACATTTTCCCATCCATTGCCATCACATTTAAAAAGCATTTTGGGCCTGTGTTTCAAACTCCTACCTGTTTCCTCTAAGCTTGCTGGGGGGGAACTGAATTTCGTATTGTATTTGATTGCATTCCTGAGAACAGTGTGCTCCTCTTTCCATCTCCTTCCATTTCTTACATTGCATAGGGGACGGGGGTGAATTGCCAGAGAAAAAGTGATTATCTTATCTTTTGCTAAAATCATATCAAGTATTTCTGTACTGCATTTTATTCCTCATTGCTTTTCCCTTGAAATCATAAAAGTATTTTTGCTACTTAATCCATCCTATACTAATTCCTCATTGATTGTAAAGAAGTGTGCTAGTGCCAGATTACCCATTGTTGATCAACATCATATGTCTAAGTGTACTATCAGATATTAATTTATTATAAAGTGTGATATCTATATATTGTTTAAATTCTCAAATAAACCTTTTAATTTGAAAAACAAACCTACTTCTTGGCTCAGTGGGGTCAGGGGGATTCTAAGAGGGGGGTGTTATACAAGGGTGGTCATCCAGAGTACTGAACTAGACATAAAAATACATTAATAAGGGTTTTCCTCAGCATCCCAGACTAGGCATTGGCTTGGCTGTAGTGTTGATTGAATATTGCTTACAAAAGTGGGGGCTCGTCCGGGATATTCTGGGTTAGATTTGCCACTTGTGCAGATTAATGCAGTGTGCCAACTGACCAGATACACATATCCGGTTAGATCACCACGCTGTTTTACACTGTTAAAGCATCCCTCAAAGGAACGCTCTAAGGAAACGTTCTGTTTTGCAAAATAAAATACAAACTTCTGTAAGTCAGGAAGGAACTCAAATTCCAGAATGACGTCCTTGGTAGATATGAAAATAGCCAGAGAGCACTTCTTACATAAGCTATTTGTGAGAGGTGAGTGGACTCATCAGGACCAAATGGTCTGGTTGCAGGAAATCCCGCAACAGGTCACTGAAACAGGGTCAGACATATGGAGAGATCAGGGTCCCCTACATGTGGCCCTGAGTGAACTATATATGGCCCCTAAAGCCAAAAATAAACATAATAAGATTGCCAGGATAGCGGCATATTTGTATCCATATATGGGAGCCATGCAGGACAAATGTGCTGAAGGCCAAGATCTGGCAAATAGGCAACAGATGGCGTTAGAGAAGGCCCAATCTGATCTGGACTCTTCTGAGCAGAGGCTGCTCAGGAGCCAGGAGTCAGAAAAGGACAGCAGACAGTACATCACTAAAATAAAGGAGGATATGGATGTGCTGCAACAGGAAAAGGCGGACCAGGATTTCTGGCCTTGCAGAAGGAGTACCAAGAAGGTTTGGACTCCCTACTGCAGAGCCAGAAAAAGCTGGCGCAACAATTAGATTTCAATAAGGCATGTGCCGAGCAGGTAGTCACCCTGCAAAGCCACCTAGATAGGGAGAAGGCAGAGAGCAATAAACTGATTTTGAAAGACCTGGATACCCAGGCAGAGTTTGACCAGGAGCGCCAGAAAGCTGGTGCCTTCCAAAGGCAAAGGGACGACCTGGCGGCACAGATGCAGGCTCTTAGTCAGGGAAGGGATACCTTAGGCCAGGAAGTCTGCCACTTAAAAAGAAAATGGAAGAAAATCACCTGGCCCTCCAGGGACTGGGTGACCTCCAAAAAGAACACCAGAACTTGTTAGAGCACACCAGGAGGGTGGAGGATGCTCTGGCAAGAAAGGAGCAGGCCAATAGGGACACAGCTCAGGAGGTAACCCTCCTGCAGCAGAGACTGGCCCAGTACTCCAGGAACAATCAGGAGGCACAGAGAGAAAATGAGGCTCTCTGTCAGCACAATGATAGGCTCCAGCAACAGGTAGCCATGCAGGAGAGACTGATAGAGTCTAGTAAGGCCTTAACTGAGGAACTGAAAGCGCAGGCTCTTGCATTGCAACAGGAAGCAGGGCGGATAGAGATGAGGTTCGCTGGGAAAGAGAAACTCCTGAGCATAACCTCAGGAGCCCTAGTACCAGAGGCCTTCATATCTCCCAGTCCCTGGACTCTGCCACCCCCATGTCCCCTCGCGCACATGAGCCCAGGGCCACAGGGATGGCAGATTACTATCCAGCTAGAAGTATGGGGCTCATAGGCCAGTACCTCCCAGGAATGGATGGGCGGGCATCCTGGTATGGGCACCCAAGCACAGTGCAATTTAGTGGGTAACCCCAGGAGAGTAGGCCCATTAAGGGCATCCTGAAAACCTCTGCCCAGTTAGGTCAATGGGGGGGGTACTCATCAAATCCTGGCAGCAAGGAGGGGTCTGAAGACTCCTCTGAGCATTACAGGACACAGGAGACCAGGTCCCCACATTCTGCCAGCCATTCCCAGGCTCGCAGAATCCGGGAAAACCTGGAAGATCAGACGGGCACCTCTGGGAGCAGCGCTTCGGAGTCAGAGGATGAATGGACCAGGGTGATCCGAACCAAAAAGGCCAATAAGGCAAAAAGGGCCTTGCTTAAGGACCCATTGAAACAAATAAAGGCAATAAGGAGTGTCATCACGCCTTATCATAAGAACGCCAAGTATTCTGTTTGGGAACACTTGGAGCTCTATGAGCAAATGATGGAGACTTTCCATTTGAAGGACAGCCAAAACTGTATTCAATATGTAAAGTGGACCTTCTCACCAGAATACTACAGTTTCTTTGCGGGGCTGGAGGATCAAAACCATTCAAGGTGGTCCACATGCAGGGCGGCCATCTTGAAACATTTTTCTGTGCACAGAAATCCTCAAGAGGCTCGCAAGGCAGCCTACAATTTGCAATGTGGGGAGGATCAGGCCCCACAAGAGTTTGTGCAAGAATTAAAGCATGCTTTTGCACAGACCACCAGAAGGGTGCGCACAGATATCAGAAAATTTATCAATACGTTTTTCCATGCCTTACCCAAATACATAATGACCCAGCTCGTGAGAGATTTTCATGAGAAAAGATCTTTAGACTGGGTCATTGAACAGGCTACCCGGATCTATGAGGTGCAGAAGCCTATCGAAAATAAAAATAACGTGCCGAAAAACCCCAAAACCAACAGCACCCAAGCTGCTGCCAAGGTGGCAGAGGTAAAGGTTGCCCCCGTTTTAGATTTGGAGATGGGGGGGCCTAAAAACCTGCCTGCACCAAATAATTCACAGCCCAGAAGGCCCTCTGGCCAGTCATAGACAGGGAGTCGAGGAGGTAGTCCCACAAATGGGGTCCCCGCTCCCCTAACTATGTAAGTCCCCGCTACAAGGGAAACCGACCAATCCTGGGTTATGTGTGGACTTCTCCAGCCCAAGGGGGGGATCCAGCCAAGCACCTAACCCAGGGAACTTCCCTCCCAACTTCCCACAGGAGGGCATAAATTCTCCAAATCCTGGGCAGAACTTTTTCCTCACGTATCCACCCAATTTCCAGCCCCAAAATCATCCATCCTTCTTTCCCCAATACCCTGAGCCCAGACAACCTAATCCGGGAGAGGGGAGGCCAAGGGTGGAGGGGTACCAAAATCTTCCCAACCAAGGGTACTACCAGAGAAGGAATAGCTACCCTTCCCGGGATCAGCCCAGGGGACAAAATAGAGCCCCGTATCAGCCTGAGCGGGTTTCACAACTTGAGCGCCAGGTCCAAAATATGGCACGAGATCTGGGTCACATACTGAGGGCTCAACAGAACCCTCAGAGGAGCATGCCACCGCAGAATGCCCCAAACTCTGGACCTGGTGCTCTAGAACAATGACGGGGGCAGCACCCCGATAACCCACCGGTTCCCAGGGAGGAGGCACAAGGGGGAGGGGGGTGTAAAGCCTTGGAGGAAGCTTCCTTCCCAACTTGTAAACAGCCCCTGGAAAACCAGGAACCGGAAACAAAATCTCCTGCCCCTGAAAGCCTGCCTCCCAAGGAGCAGAGGGGGGGTAGGAGAAACAAAGGACCTAAACAGACCCACTTTGTGGAGGAGGTACAGGTCTTCCAATTTGAGGGAGTGGGATCCTCAGAAGATCCTGGGAAAAGGATCTTCTCCTTCAGAGATGGGGGAACTCCTCCCAAGGAAAAATGGGTCCCAAGGGATTCCAATCCAGACTGACGAGATGTGGAGACTGAGCTACCGCCGCCCATCATCTCATCCCAGAACCCACAATACCGAAATCCCCTGGTTCAAACCCATCCTGGTGACTGCCTCCAAAAAGGGGGTGGGGGGTTGGCCAAGAACCGGAACCAGGGGAACCCACAATGGCTCTGATCTCCAGTTGCCAACTTTTTCTTTCAGATTCCCAAGACTCTCCACAGAATTCTGCCCAAATCTCTTCTCTCGCCATGTCCAAAACCAGAAAGTTAGCCCACCAGTTGTCCAAAAATGTGCATTATCTGTGCCCCCTCGAGGAGAAGGAGGGAAGATACTATGCCCCAGTACAAGTACAGGGCCAGGGTACAATTTTGGCACTGGTGGACACTGGATCCCAAGCTACCCTTCTGTCCAAAAGGGCCTTTGAGGAACTAAATGCAGGAAGGCGGGAGAATTACCAAATTCCTCTCACCTCTCTTCCTGGACAATTGCAGAACTTTGACGGGAAGGAAATTCCCGTTGAGGGGACTGCAGACTTGGACATTAAAATTGGGCGACACAAGGTGAAACACACGGTCATAGTAGTGACTCCAGAGGGCACCCCTTGTTTACTAGGGAATGACCTCCTGAGAAGGTTGTCACCCCTAATAGATTGTGTAAACAAGGTCCTCTGGACCCAGACTAGCCGACCAATAAAATTAAAACAGAGTGTCAACCATGTTAGTTTAAACGGCACCTGCCACATGTTTCAACAAAAATCTGACCAAGTAGAATTTCACTTCCAGAACAACCAAATTCCAGACGTGACAGTAATAGCAGTAGGACAACAGACTGGTGATGGGGGGTCCTCTCTATTTCTGAAAATCAACCTTCCTTCCAGTTTAAGGTGGTATTCCACACTGGAAGGAAACACCCTGAAATTCTTTACTAATCCACAATCAGAAACGCCCACTCCTATAGTCCAGAAAGATGTGAAATCAGCTCAGAGCCTGGCTGATATTCAGCAAATTGGAGAGCAGGTGTTCATCCCTGTTCAGTTAAATGATGGGAAGGACTCTGTTCTCGCTCTGTTGTGTGTGAACAACGGTAAGAGCTTCATCAGCGAAGCCATGTTCCGCCAACTCCCAAAAGATCCAGCCATTACCACATTCAAACTGATAGACAAATGGGAAATGGACCTGGGAGCACCTAATTCCAAACATCTCCTGCCAAGCAGGTGTATGCTCAAAATCTCCATTGGCAACAAGAGCATAGTCCATAATTGTTGGGTCGTGCGAGACGTCACTGCCGCCTTTTACTTAGGCAGTGACATTCTCAATCGCTTTGCCATTAGTTTGGACCTAATAAACTTCAAAGCTTGGTCCCGATTAGCGGATAATCCCATGGGCTTTGATGATCCAGTAAAAGCATTTAGGTCAGCTCAATTGCTACCCTATGCAGTTGAAATTCAGATCAAAGAGGAAATCACCATCCCAGAAAGGACCCGACAATTCTCCCTGGAAGTGAAAGTTAAAAGAGGACAAAAATTGAAAAACCCTGATGCTTTTATCCATCTAAATGCTTCTCTCCAACAGCAAGGGTTAGGGGTAAACCCAACACCATTAGTCAACATAGAACATGACACCATTCCAATAGAGGTGGATAACAGCGACTTAAAGACCATTACTCTAGCCGCAGGCAACATTATTGGAATGGCAATTGATGACCTACATTTCTCCATTGATTTAGGAAATGAACTGTTAGGACCAATCCCCAAGGACTGTTTTGACAGTGACAGTGGGGACAATACAACACCAGACAGGATTTTCACCCGGCATGGGGGGAACTTCCTGGTGTACACTTCTTGCCCTTATGGTAAGGAAGATGTGACTTGTGACTTCAGGAGGGATGAGGTGATTTTCCAGGTCCATGAGGGCTGCCTTTCCCACCTGAAGCCTCCAGTCCAAATCAGCACTCTGACCAGGGACTTCTCCACCCAGCTGGAGGAGGCCGCTGAGATAGCCAAACCAGAAGTCTTTCCAGGCTTCAGGCACATGGTGGAAGAGAGAGTCAACCTAGCTGATGCCTGCGTGACTCTGGAACAGAAGCAAAAGTTGAAACAAGTTTTCTTGGATTTCCAAGATCTCTTTGCGGTAGACTCATATAACTGTGGTCGCACCGACATCCACACCACAACAATTCCCACGGACCCTGGAATGACTCCAGTGTTTGTGAAGCAATATCGTTTGCCTCTCGCATCCATGGAGTCCCTTACTGAAATAATTAAGAACCTTGAGTGCCGGGGAATAATCCGTCCAGTACACAGCACCTTCAATAATCCGGTGCTGGGAATATTGAAGCCAAACGGCCAGTGGAGACTCTGCGCCGAATTTACGGAGCTCAATAAACGGGTCCATACTTCCCGATGGCCTCTGCCCTACATTGACCAAGGGCTGGCCCAGATTCAGGGGTCACAGGTGTTCACTGCAATAGACCTGACCAATGGATACTGGACCGTGCCTGTCAGTAGGGAGGACCAATACAAACTGGCTTTTACCTTTGGGGGGCCAGCAGTACACATGGACTCAGAAACCCTTTGGATACCTGAACTCCGGCAATGAATTCAACATTTTCCTCGTAAGGCCATGCCCGACCTGGGTGCGAGGGGTAACCTGGCTTATGTAGATGATGTCCTCATAAAAAGTTCATCTGTGGAAGAACACATAGCAGAGATCCATTATGTTCTGACACAGTTGAGGGCCGCCGGAGCAAAACTTTCCTTTCAGAAAGCACAGTGGTGTAGAACCCGTGTTAATTTCTTGGGGCATGAGATTACTCCTCAGGGTCTCTGTCCCCAGGAAAAGAAAGTGGAAGCATTTCAGAAACTGAAAGACCCCACAACTTTGCGGGAACTAAGCAGCCTCCTTGGACTGACTAATTACAGCAGAAAGTTCATTGAAGGCTACGCAGAGATCACTAGACCCCTGATTCATCTCCTGAAGACGGGGGGTCAAGTGGGAATGGGGTCCAGAAAAATACGAGGCAGTAAGACAACTCAAAAGAAGCCTCTCACAAGCGCCTTGCCTAGCTTACCCTGTCAGAAACAAGGAGTTCTTCCTGGAGACGGGGTTCTCTAATACGTGATTGACGGCAGTATTATACCAAAAGCATGACAAGGTCAATAAAGTAATCTCCTATGCGAGCAAAACTTTATCCTCTGTGGAGGAAAAATTCAACGATTGTTAGAAGGCACTCCTGGCAACGGTGTGGGCATTGAAGAATTACCACCCGTTTATCCAGGGGGAACACCTATTAGTGGAGACTCCACACCAGCCTCTGCAATATCTCCAAAGTGACAGAATCCGGGCCCGAAATGTGAGTAATTCACAAATTACTTCCTGGATTCTGTCAATGCAAGGCTTTCCTGTGGAGGTCAGATATGGCCAAAACAAGAAGAGTCCCCTTGCGCAAGGTCTGGCTGACTTGCATGATTGTGCCAGAGAAAACTGTCTCGAGGACGAAAGTCTAAAAATCAAGGACAACATGGAGGCATACCTTAATTCCCCACACAAATTCTTTGAAGAATACATGTGTGAGGGATTGCCCACTGTCTATGTGGATGGATGCTCTTACCATGTTGACAACGGGGAGAAAGAACTGGTGGCCGGCGTAGGGAACGCATGGGTGAAGGAGTTTCCAGAACCCTCCGCTGGATACAAAATTGGTCCCCGAAGTAGTCAGGTGGCAGAATTGATGGCTGTGCATCAGGCCATCCTCACTGCTGTCCAACATCAACTCCACGAACTGGTCATAATCACAGATTCGGATTATGTACGGAACGGGTTCGTGGAGCACCTGGTAAACTGGAAAACCAGAGGCATGTTATGTGCTAATAACAAACCCTTGAAACATGGGAAGTTAATTCAAAACATTGATGATCTGGTCACATCGAATGGGATGACCATCTACTGGAAAAAGATCAAGGGTCATTCCAAAGTAGAGGGACCAGACAAAACTGGAAATGACTTAGCTGATCAGCTGGCCAAAACCGGGGCCATCCAAGGGGATCTAATAGAAATAGAGTCCCTGTTGGGGGAAATCCAGGTCACTGATATCACTAGGTCCCAGACAAATGCTCACAATGATCTTTCAACTGCACAATGGAGAAAGGAGACCCCTGATGCTGATTTAATTACAGCTCAGAAGGGGGATCCAATTATTGGTAAGTTTTACCAACACCTTGAGGACCCTGAGAACTTTCCCCTGATGGATACCGATTACATTGGGAAAGAGGACCTAAGAGTGTTGATGAAATGTCCAAAAATGTTCCGAATCCAAGACGGTTTGTTGGTAAGGAAATCCCAAACTGGCCATGATCAGTGGGTAGTTCCTACCTCATTCCGAAGCCTGATGTTAAGTCACGCCCATGATGCGGCCACCGCCGGTCATAGGGGGTTTCACACAACACTGGAAATCTTAAGAGAGGTTGCATACTGGCCACACATGGGGCAGGACCTTGACCAATACTTGAAGGGGTGTCTTGTGTGTGCACAATTTCAACCATCATCCCTCACACACCGTGTGCCTCTCCAAAAGAGGGGGATGACACTGCCATGGTCAGATTTGCAAATCGACTTTGTAGGCCCTGTGATTCGCTCGTCTAGAGGAAACAAGTACATGTTGACCGTTACATGCTTGTTTACCAAGTGGGTGGAATGTCTCCCGGCCCCAAATTGCAAGGCAGAAACAGCAGCTGCCCTGATGATTAACCACATCTTTTGCCGTTTTGGTCTACCTCAAAGGATTGAGTCAGACAGGGGTAGCCACTTCACCAGTGAAGTAATGACAAAGATGTGGGAGATACTGGGGGTCGAAAGGAAGTTACATATTGCTTACAGGCCAGCTTCATCTGGAGCAGTAGAGAGATACAACCGAACCATTGTGAGCATATTAAAAAAGTTTGTGGCAGATTCTGGGCCAAGTTGGGATATCCGATTACCTCTGGTCCTAATGGCTATCAGATCTACCCCTTCATCTGCAACCAAAATGTCACCATTTGAGTTGATGACTGGACGCAAGATGGTGCATCCCCAGCATTTGCTCTACAGAACCCAAGAGCAAACGTTAATAAATGCCTCCACAACTCATGAGTATGTGGAGAATTTAAGGAAACACCTTCAGCATGCTTTTGCCTATGCTCAGCGGAATCTAGAAAGATCAGCTGAGAGCATGAAGACCCACTATGATTTAAAAACTACCCGAAAGGAATATAAGGTGGGTGATCGGGTCTATCTATACAATTTCCAAAGGAACCAGGCCAAACAGCGAAAATTCTTGCCTACATGGAAGGGACCGTTTGAAATTATAGACAAGATCTCCCCTGTTGCCTATAAGATCTGCATCCCCAAAGGCAGTCTGGCGGAAGGGGAAGACAAGTGGGTACATATAAATCAGCTAAAGTGTTGCCATCCCAGGTACACTCTGCAACAACTGGAGGAATCCACTGGAATCACAGAAGGGGCCGCTCCAAAGTAATTCGGTTCCAACCCTAAAATATTCCACATATAGCATACACAATTCTGTGATCCTTGTATATATATATGTTCTTGTCTCCGAATTTAAAAAAGAAAATGTATATGTTCATATCTTCTGATTCATAAAATGTATATGTTCGCCACACCATTAATAGTGGTGAAGAAATGTCTACGAATAGGTATTGCCGCTTTGCTTTACGATCCTAGGAGAGATGAAACCATGGAGACTGACCAAGGAGGACGACCGGGGACCGGGAGCAGAGACCCGAGGGGCCCGGGGTACCGCCCAATCCTCCCATCAGGACCAGCAAGGAGAACAGATTGATCGAATGTAGGGAGGAAAAGTTGCTGAACTGTGCCATCCATGGAATTGGAAGAAGAGGAGGCGAACATCCCAGATCTTGCGAGTTCCATCACCGAAAGGACAGAATGGCCATCGCAAGAGGGGGGGCTTGTGGGATGTTTTTACCCATGCATCCAAGCCCTACAATAAAACTGTGCAATACTGGCATGGAAAACATCATGATGGCCAGAACTCCCCAGAGAGTGCACAGGGAAAACATGAAGAATAGGCTGCCACCCATTTTTGCCTATGTTGTGAGCACAGGAGGGCACTGCCTAACCCACCGAGCAGACAGAACTGCAGCCGGACGTGTTGACCAGATCCGTGACGAGGCCTAGTTCAAATTTATATTGTGAGTACCTAGCAGAACTGTGCAGAACCAATCTCTTAGTTAAAATAATCTAATCCAAACTATTTTAACCTAAGTAGAACTGCCTCCTAGAAATCGTGTCATCTGTCATTTTTAAAGCTGCACAACTGTCACCTGTCAATTCTGCAGCTGCAAGCTGTCACCTGTCATTTTGAGTTTTACTTTAAATCCGAAAAACTACCTTTATTTAATCGTCCGTATCTCCGGAACCGTTTGGGCTAGGAACGAAATGTAACTTTCATCTGAAAGCTTAGAATCTAGGCGAATTTACCGCGATTTGCGATTTTGGCTCAATTTCTCCACTTGTCAAAATAGCAGCTCCATTCTTTCCATTGTTAAAATCCGTTTGCAACCTGGTAATAACTCATAGAGCATTGCTAAAGTGAGCCTGAACTAATACCAACACGCATCTCCCACTCACCCTGAATCTCTAGAGGGAATTAAAATCAGTTGGCACATTTTCCCATCCATTGCCATCACAGTTAAAAAGCATTTTGGGCCTGTGTTTCAAACTCCTACCTGTTTCCTCTAAGCTTGCTGGGGGAACTGAATTTCATATTGTATTTGATTGCATTCCTGAGAACTGTGTGTTCCTCTTTCCATCTCCTTCCATTTCTTACATTGCATAGGGGAGGGGGATGAATTGCCAGAGAAAAAGTGATTATCTTATCTTTTGCTAAAATCATATAAAGTATTTCTGTACTGCATTTTATTCCTCATTGCTTTTCCCTTGAAATACTAAAAGTATTTTTGCTACTTTATCCATCCTATACTAATTCCTCATTGATTGTAAAGAAGTGTGCTAGTGCCAGATTACCCATTGTTGATCAACATCATATGTCTAAGTGTACTATCAGATATTAATTTATTATAAAGTGTGATATCTATATATTGTTTACATTCTCAAATAAACCTTTTAATTTGAAAAACAAACCTACTTCTTGGCTCATTGGGGTCAGGGGGATTCTTAGAGGGGGGTGTTATACAAGAGTGGTCATCCAGAGCACTGAACTAGACATAAAAATACATTAATAAGGGTTTTCCTCAGCATCCCAGACTAGGCATTGACTTGGCTGTAGTGTTGATTGAATATCGCTTACACAACCCAGGTGAAGCATGCTACAATGCTGCACACTTAGCCACTAGGGGCATAATGGAGTGCGCATTCAGAGTGCTTACGTCACACTTATGCTTCCTTGACCACTCAGGTGGTGTATTTCTATATGCACCCACTGTAGTCCGCAAGATCGTTTGCCCTCATCTACAGGCACTACCCATTCCCTTGGCAGGACACAGGGATAGGACACACACAACCAGGCTGTCCAAATCTACATCACCTGCATGACAACCCCTGTGGAACACACACAATGAAGCCACATCCCTGGTGCCCATCAATGACGCAATCAGGCTAGCACAGCTTACTCAGTACAACACCCTGAGAATGCCTCTCTTGGATGACAAAATGTGTGTGCCCCATAACATCAAAAGCATACCACCACCTGATATCCTTGACATAAAGTGCAAAAACCATGTCACACTCATGTCAATTTGTAAAAATGTGAAACGCCCAAAATACATGATATTGCCATGCCAGCACCTGGCACAATGTTTCCATCACATCGGTTCCCCAGAATCCCATGCATCAATTTCAACAAAAATGGCTCACCTGACTGCCATCTTCACTCTGAGTCCCTCTGCACCATTCGTGCTGGTCCTGCTTACCACCACTCACCACTGCCATGCACGCCCTCCTGAATTGGGGAGAAGCAACAGCTGCACACCCACTCCTTCCTCATGCATGTCTCCAATACCCTCAACATGCCCCTTCTCCTATCATGACGATGTCCTCCAAAATGACCAAAAAGCAATGTAGCTACTCACACAATACACAAACATGAATACAGTATGTAAGGTTACACACCCCTTACAATCAACAGTCCTTGATCACATTGACGGGGAACACAGCAGCAACATTACACATGACACATGCAAACATTTAGGCCTCCAAATGCACATCACCAGCAATGCAATGCATACTGCACACATCATCCACATGCATACTTGACATTTGGATCATCCTCTTATGTGGATTCTGGTAGTCAGGTGTGTTGCATGCTCATGCATCATGGATAGGGGTGGACTGTGAACCAAAGGAGGCCCTTGAAATAAATTACAAAGTGGCCCCTTATCACACTTCTACAACAAGATCACTGGAGAGCTGTTTCGTCCACTGGGTGCTGCAGGGACACTTCCAAAAACTCAGGATGGCTGGATCCTCAAGAAAACGTCAATACTGGTTGGTCCCACCAGTCTAGGGGCTTAAGTTCCACACAAGGTCTTCACAGATCAGGTAGACCAACAGGGCTTTGCCAGGACAGACCAGGGAATGGATTGCTGGGCCTCTTCGGGAGTCAACTTCAGTCAACTGTCCTTCTACACAGGATACTTGGTTCTAATTCTGATCTGTTGAAATGGCCGAAGGCATCCTCTTCTTATATGAAATTCAGTCAGGAAGCAATTCCAAGCCCTCCAATGGTAAATATCTGCACAATTCAAACAGCCAGCAGTGGTCTAATCAGGGACCACTGTAAGTTTCACTTGTGTCCAACCCTCAGACTTTCAGTGGTAGTGGGCGTGTAGTTATGGTTAAGTTGCTGTTTCCATAGGAAGAGCACTTTTTGGGCGGCTTATAACTCCGCTCCCCCTGGACGAATCCACACCAAAACTTTGCAAAAATGTGTATGGGCTACTGTGAATTTTTTTTTACACATTTTGGTGATGTTTGGTCCTGGGAGGAAAGTTATAGGGGGGGTCCCAAAACGTCTTTTTTTCCCATAGAGTGAATGGGGGGAAAAAGTTTGCGCACGTCTAAAGCCCAAACGGCTGGACGGATTTTCACCAAATTTGCGGGAGGAGCAAATTTGAGAAACCGAAAATCCTGCAAGGGTTTTTCGGGTTCACTTTGAACCATAACATCCTATTAACACATTTATTTTAGTGAAATTCATAGGTTTTTAGTGGCCCAACTTAAACATAACGTCCAATTAACAAAGTTTTTTATATTCAATGAAAAAACTTTGTTAAATGGACGTTATGGTTACAAGTAAAACCTCCAACCTCCAGAAATTTGCCAGTTATGGTAAGCTAAGCAACCATAACTCGCACCACCACCGTGCACTGCTAAGACTAACACCCAGGACATCAAAGATAACATCACAAATGTCATTGATGACATCACTGATGACATCACATATCTGGGCCACTTGTTTTTGTTCACTAACATATATAGGCCAGGTGGTTTTGTTCACTGACAGTCAGAATATTAAAATTGAAAGGTGCTATACATCTAGACGTTAACCTTGTCATATGTTCTTAATAGATGAAGTGAGCATGGTCTCCAACCTAATGTTGGCTTTGATTCACCTCAGATTACAAGAAGTACTCAAAACCAAACTACGAAGAGCTGTTTGGAGGAAAACACACAAATGTTTTTGGAGATCTTCTTCAATTGACACCAGTGAAAGGTGAACCTATTTTTAAAACCTTAGGACACAAACTCTGCTGTAAAAATATTGGCAGCATAGGAAATGTCAACCTTTGGTAACATTTCCAACACAGAGAATTACAGAAAACATGCACCAGTCTGCAGACCTCACATACGCCAACATTTTAAAAAGTTAGTTTGTATTTGTATTTTGTATTTTATTTATTTGTATAGCGCAGCAGCCCCAAGGGCAACCGAGGGCAACCGGGCGCATATCTTAGAGCAACAGGTACATACATGGCAAAGGATTACAGTTACAATCAATCAGTTACAGTCATACGAGCAACAAAGTACATAGTAGTGCAGATAGACAGGGCTATAGTTGTCAAAATAAAGAAAGGCAGAGAGAATCAGATGGCCTGTGAAGGCAGTTGGTCAAGTGTAGCGGATAGCCAGAGCTTGGCTTTGTGTTTGAATATGGTAGGCGATGGCAAGGATCTCATGGTGAGTGGCAGTGTGTTCCAGAGTTTGGCGGCTAAGACTGGGAAGCTTGCACCTCTGGCCATGTGAAGTTTATATCTGGGATAGTAAGGCAGTGCGCTGGGGTGGATCTGAGTGACCGTGGAGGTATATACTGAGAAAACCGAGAGGCTAAGTAAATGGGGGCCTGGTTGTTTACACATTTGTGTGTGAGGGTCAAGGATTTCAGTGATATCCTTTGGGCAACTGAGACCCTGTGTAGACTCTTCCTAGTTTCAGGGATGTGTGCAGATCTGGGAATGTTGAGAGCCACTCTAATAGCATTATTTTGGGTGATCTGGAGTTTGTTGAGGTTGCATTGATTGGTGCCTTGATAAAGTGCATTGCAATAATCGAGTTTGGACAAAACGTATGTATGTACATAATGTCCCAGCTACAATAATGCAATTCTGAGTGGAGAGGACTGGGCAGCAGGCTGTGATAATCTTGCATGTGTAAGCAGAGGCAGCGACGACCACATTATTTATTTATTTATTTATTTATTTATTTATTTATTTAAATGTATATAGCGCGCAAGTAACCCATGGGCATTGAGGCGCTGTTACTTGCAAGAGCTTAGTTACAGGCAAAGAAGCATTCATCAGTACATTATGTATTCAACAGGCATAGATCTGCTGTTTTGGTTGGTACAGTTGGTCATTACAAACAGTTTATGCAATGGAACATAGGAGATGTATTCAGCTGGTGCGAGGAATCTTATGTGAATAAGATGGTTTTTATGGATTTGCGGAAGGTGCAAAGGGAGGCCTCACCTCGGATTATAGGAGGTAGGGCGTTCCAGTGAGTGGGTGCGAGATATGGGAAGCTGGAGCCGCCAGCTCTGGCTTTTTTTACTAATGACACAGAAAGCATGTTAGTATATGGTGATCTGGTTGGCCTCGTAGTAGAGACGGGGTGGATCCTTTGGGAGAGGTAGTCGGGGGCAGTAAGGTGAAAGCACTTGTGAGTCAGTGTAAGAGTTTTGAAGATGATCCTTTCTTTTATTGGGAGCCAGTGTGCTCGTTTTCTGGCTTCCGAGATGTGTTCTCGTTTGGCAATGCCTTGGGCTGCCCGGAGAGCGCTATTCTGAATGATTTGTATTAGTTTGTCTGTTGAGGGAGAGAGTAGCATCTTGATAGATTCCCAAAGTTTTGGTGTCTTTGGATACTTTGATGGAATTGCCATCGATATTCAAAGTGTTAAACGAAGGGTCGAGCTTGTTGAGCCTTTGTTGGGTGCCCAAAATGAGGAGCTTTGTCTTGTCATCGTTGAGACAGAGCTTGTGTTGGGCCATCCAAGCTTGTATAACTTGGTAGATGTCATTCAAAGCTTTGGAATCGGCAATGTAATCACACGTGATAGGAATGAGTATGTGGGCGTCATCAGCGTAGTTGGTGTAGGTAAAACCCAGATAGTCAAGCACATCAAACAAAGGTTTGGTAAATACATCGTAGAGTGTGGGGGATACACAAGACCCTTGTGACACTTCATAGGGGACCGGCGTTGGGCCTGCAGATGAGGTAGGTGAAAATACTCTCATATGTCTATTGTCCAGGAAGGAACTAATCCAATTAGTGGCTTTTTCAGAGAAGTGGGCATCTGATTTCAAATGATGGCAGAGGATTTGGTGATTGACCAGATCGAAAGCTGCTGAAAGGTTGAGGAGTAGAAGGAGGGCCAGTTTGCCATTGTCTTTTAAATCCTCAATTTGAGTTTTGAGGTCTAATAGGGCTGTTTCTGTCCCATGCCTAGGATTAAAGCCAGATTGTTGTGTGCCAAATAAATTGTTAGTTTCCAAGTACTTCTGGATCTGTAAGTAGGCTGCTCTGTCTAGTATTTTTAGAAGGAACGGGTCTGTGGTGATAGGTCTTTAGTTGGTCGGTATCGAGGGGTCCAGAGTAGGTTTTTCAGCAAGGGGATGACCCATGCGTCCTTTAGATTGTTGGGGACAATTCCAGAGTGAAATGAAGAGTTGATGAAGGAGGTGATCAAGGGGGCAAGGTCGTGTGTGGATTCCTTGATGATGGGGGCAGGGCAGGAGTCGCCTTGGCAGTTGGTAGGTTTTAGATTGCTAATTATTTTTTTAAACCTCTGGGATGATGAGAGGTACAAAGCTGAATGGGGTGTGGGTGAAGGAGGGGGTGGCCGTCTTAGGTGCCGGGAGTATAGTTTGAGAAGAGGTAAGAAGGCAGTTTTGTTTGCCATTGATTTTGGCTTGTAAAGTGGTTATTTTAATGAGGAGAGTATTTTTCATATTATTGCACCATGTACTGTCTTTGCTACAAGTGTCTAGGATGAGAGAAGGGGATTCTAGTTCTTTGAGAACTTTGAATAACTCCTTCGTGTTGGATTCTGCTTGCGAGCTGCGCTGGTTGTATGTCTCTTTTTTGCTGGTATGATCGCTTCCTTGTAATTAAGGGATAAGATGAAAAGGTTGTCTTTGTTAGTCACACATGGAAAACTTTTCCAAAGCGCTTCAGCCTTATGTTTTTCTTTGCGTAGTGCTCTAAGTTGCAGCGTAAACCATGAATTCAAGTGAGCTTGTTGTTTAGCTTTCCGTAGTTTGAGGCGTGCTATGGTATTAATGGCTTTGAACAGTGTTTGATTGAAGGTGTCTACAAGGAATGTAGGGTCGTTGTGCTGTGAGACACAATTGTTAAGAATATGTAAGATGAGGGGGAGTAGTTTGTCCCTAGTAATGTCTTTTTTGTTCATAGTAGCAATAGGGGGAGCTATGTTAGGTTTAGGACAAGGGTTGTAGGCTGGTATATGAAAGATGATGATGTGGGGGTCGGACCAGGCACAGGCGGAATTGGAGCTTATCGATGTGTTGCAGTTTAAATCTGCAATCCAATCGAGCGTTCTGCCCTTCTTATGGGTAGGTTCAAGAATGCGTTGCTGAAAACATAAGTTAGAGGTGATACTGGCGACCTCTGTGGCCATGAGATCCTTAGGGTCTGATAAACCAAGGTTGATGTCACCCAGTAGCAGAATTTGGGATTGGGCTTGGTGTTGTCAGTGAGAATGGATGTAATATCCTCCGCGAAGGAAGTGAGTGGGCCTGGTGGTCTGTAAATAAGATGTAGTGATGCGGTGTTGGTCGGTGATAGGGAAAGTTTAACTGATAGAGATTCGGCAGAGCTCATTTGAGTGTTGGGAATAAGTCTCATGTTGATGTTGTCCCTATGTATAAATGCAACGCCGCCGCCTTTGGAGAGGTTGGATTGGAGGTCATTTCAAAGGGTGGAATATCCATCAGGAATGGCGAGGGACAAGAGTGGGCCTGAGGCGGCATGTAGACAAGTTTCCGTGATGGCAATGAAGTCAAGGTTTTGGGCGGTGATGAGGTCTGAGATGTCAAGAGCGTGGGCTGTGAGGGATCTAGCATTGATGAGGGCTCCCTTTACTTCTTTGTTAGGGGGGGCACAATGTGGTCAGTTGGAGTCTGCGTTGTTGGGTGTGGACTGGAGGTGTGGTGATGGTGTGTGTTGCGCTGGGTGCACGGTGTGTGAGGCAGTCTGGATCTGGGTCTGGCATTCCTGAGTTGAAGGGAGCATGGCTGATTGGGAGTGGGTTTCATAGCGAAATGTTGAAGCCACAAGGCAGGTGCATTGAGATACGGGTTGGTAGAGAAGTCAGTAGAGGAGTTAGTTATAATATTATGCATGGGTGTGAGTGGGGAGGAGAAGTGGTGACTCAGTGGTAATGTACTGTAGATCATTGGGTGGGAATATGTGCTGAGGTGGTGAATGAGAAACTCAGAGGTACCGATGGGTGTTGCACAGTATGCACTGACTAATTGCGAGATAGTGACAAGGTGTGTAAGGAAGATGGTGGCAGGTGCACACAGCGGTATATCATGCTGCAAGTGGCCTAAAGATTACGAAAGATAGAGTGTAAACACTGTAGCGGCAAAAAGGTACATGTTGAATGGGAGCGTAGTAGTACAGTGCAGGATATGCAGTATATATAGGTAAAAATGGTTCTCAACGTGTATACTAAGGCAGAAATAATCAGGCAGTCAATGCCAAAGCAGTAGGTACGATAGCATGCGTCAGACTAATGGTTTGTGACAAGCTGATCTAGACACAAAGGTGGTATTCAGCGGTGCGTGGTGAAGGTACTGAAGCAGGTTAAAATGTGTGGTGCAACTGTAAAGCGAGCTAGAAATCAATCAGTTCTATCATGGCAAGGGCGCAGAGCACAGGCAGGATGCAAATTATAATCTGTGGTACTGCTAACGAACATGCAATAGAGCAAACATTGGCAGGATGCCAGGGTATGGCAGATGTGATACGATACAATTCAGTGCAATAGAGCAAACATTTGTAGGATGCCAGGGTATGACAGACGTGATATGATACAATTCAATGCAATAGAGCAAACATTGGCAGGATGCCAGGGTATAGCAGACGTGATACAATACAATTCAATGCAATAGAGCAAACACTGGCAGGATGCGGGGTATGGACTTTACTGTCGCTGGCAGACGTGATACCATTCATGGCAGACTTGATGTGATACAATTCAATGCAATAGAGCAAACATTGGCAGGATGCCAGGATATGGCAGATGTGATATGATACAATTCAATGCAATAGAGCAAACATTGGCAGGATGCAGGGTATGGACTATACTGTCGCTGGCAGACGTGATACCATTCAGGGCAGGAGGCAAAGTGCTCCTATAGCTATCAAACATGATGCATTGTAAAGAAATGGGGCGGGCACTAGCAGGATACGATTTATAGGCAGAGGCCTAACTTTCTATGCACAATACAGTTCAGAGGTAGCGTATGCTACTATGGTGATCATAAATAGGCAGGTTGTGCATGCGAGTGAGTGTTTTATGGACAATATGTATACATAAATAGACAGGAGGGTGCGCAGGCGGTGTGCTCTGGAGGGATCTCAAAGCAACAGTATAGATTCTCTTGGTCACGGTAATGGACATAGAGGTAGGAGCTGTACCTACAGTACCTACAGGCTTGTAGCAGGCTCATGCTTGTCCTAGTAATGGTACTAGGTAGCAGGTGTGAGGGAGACGATATGGTGGGTGCTCGAGGGGGTAACATGTAGAGGCTCAACTCTAGTTACGCAGATTGAGTCGGTTGGCATAGTCAATGGATAGTGTCTCACCGTGAATGCAGGGGGACCTGAGAAAAGAGGCTTCGGTGAAACATGGCGGCAGAGCTTAGACGTAGAGCAGCCCGCATCGCGGCACGCTCGGTCAGCTCAGTCAGGTGCCTTTTTCCCTGTGCCTTTGTTCGAGGGCCGGCACTCGCCTAGCAGCGAGATGTGATTGGCTAGTTAATTGAGATTACTATCTCTAGAAGCACAAGCAATATTAAAAAGCAGGCACATCCTTGCACTCTATGGCCATAACTCATGTGCTACTGATGTCATGGAACAATTAGCACACAAAAATGTCAATTGTATGTCCTTGATGCCAACTCTTGCAAGCTGTTCCAAATTCAATGAAACAATGGTGAAACATGGAATGCAATCAATAATTGAAATTTGCTCCACAGAGAAACTGGACGTACATGGAATGACACTCCCCATGTGTCAACAAGACACAACAAGACTAAATACCTTAGAAAACACAGCTGGTTTGGAGAAAATATAAAAAATGATCTTTAAACTGTAGAGTAATGCTTAAATGCAACCTTGACATGGAGCAAGGACTAGTTAATGGTCTAGTGATATCATCAATGACATTTGTGATGTCATTTTTGATGTCCTGGGTGTTAGTCTTAGCAGTGCATGGTGGTGGCACGAGTTATGGTTGTTTAGCTTACCATAACTGGTGAATTTCTGGGGTGTTTCTATTTTACTTAACCATAAACCATAACCTCCCTTTAACAAAGTTTTTCTTTGAATTTCATAGGTTTTTATTAATCCACCATAACCATAACGTCCCTTTAACAAAGTTTTTTCAGTGAATTTCAAAGGTTTTATTAGTTCAACTTAACCATGACGTCCCCTTAACAAAGGTTTTTCATTGAATTTCATAGGTTTTTATTAGTGCAACTTAACCATAACGTCCCTTTAACAAAGGTTTTTCATTGAATTGCATAGGTTTTTATTAGTCCAACTTAACCATAATGCCCCTTTAACAAAGTTTTTTCAGTGAATTTCATAGGTTTTTACCAGTGCATGCTATTTTCCTACAACTTACTAATATCATACTTACCCAATATAGCAACGTTTGTGTCCAATTTACAAAGTGTCACCTTAAAACACTGCCATTCCCACCTACTAAAATCATTTTTAACACTTCCATACACTTTTTGCAACTATTTCAACTAGTTTTGCATCCGTAAACGTCTACGAACATTTGACTTCATAGAGGACCTTCCGGACAGTGCCACATGACCATACGCTGGTGCACTGCATGATGACGTGTCCGAGAACCCGTCCACACTTCACAATAAGATCTCTGCTGGCGAATTTCTGGGGGTTTACTTGAAACCATAACATCCCTCTAACAAAGTTTTTTTATTTAATTTGATAGGTTTTTATTAGTGCAAATTAACCATAATGCCCCGTTAACAAAGTTTTGTTAGTGAATCTCATAGATTTTTACCAGTGCATGCTATTTTCCTACAACTTACTGTCATGATTCCTGCCCCTCATGTCCCCAGCCCTCCAAGATGTCGGGCTGGAGCCAGGCCACGATCACCTACATGGCCCTCAAGGGCCTCTGCATCCCTCCAAAGACCCATTTGGAGTCATACTTGGCGCTTGTGGCACCAGACTCACTCACTCCCATAGGATAACATTGGGGATTGGACTTGTAGTGCATTGATGGGGGACAAGATGGATGCCCCCACATATTTCGTTTCCCAGAACTGCATGTGCAGTCTAGTCTTTTGGGTGTGGTTCAGCCCAGAGACAGCTGAGATACCCAGAGACTATTTAAGCCATGCCCAGGCTGAAAAACATTCTTTGTGTTTTCTGCACCTGCAGCGTGACACTCACCGTGTTCGAATCGGTCTCCAGTAGGCCTGCATATTTCTTCTGCGCTCAGCTCCTGCAAGAACAAGAACACTGTTAGGAACAGCCTTACCTTGCGGCACTTCTGCCCATCATTCACCGCTTCTTCTGTTCTGCGGGCATCTTCGGTGGTGTCATTCCCATCCCGGCACGCCGGTTCCTAAGGAAACGGAAAAAAGTCAGAAAAAAGGCATTAGTAAGCATTCAGCAAATCTTCGCTTATTTTTAAAGACTGTACGAGCTTCAAACGCTTACCTGAATCCCAGCCGCTCTGGGGGAACTCTGTCTCCGGAACTTCTCATCCATCTGCAAGGGAAAAGACACTCCAGGTTAGCGTGTAAACATCTATAGGCGCTGCATACCTCACTTACTCACCGCATTTCTTCTTCATAACCGGCATCCACGCTGAAAACATTGCAGCACCTAAAAGACACAGAAAAAAAAGAACTCAGTTCAAAACAAATACGAAAGGGTCGCATCGCGCATCACGCTCTCACTCACCTTCAGCGCTACTCATCTCAGCAGCACGTCGCCATCCCCTGATGCCGGCCATCATCTAAGGAAGGAAAGGAACGAAGTTAGAGAACTATTCAAAAGACTCATTATGCTTACCTGTCGGACACTTGCCAGTGAAGTAACTAGGCAGCAACGAGCCCGCATCAATCAACGCGCCCCTGCGCTGAAAGCAGGATGGAGAGCACACTTTCCAAGAAAACAAGGTGAGCTGTGGATCAAAGGGAAGGGTTGGACCCCGGGGAAGAAGGGGTTCAAGCACACAGAGACAATAGGGAGCTAAACTCTACCAATCCTGTGTTTCAGACCCAGTCTCCAGTCGAGTAGACTCCAGGGAAGGGTTTGAGGTTGTAAGAGGTCAGAACAGGCTGAGTGACGTCCCTGTGGATACCAGGTGAGCGTTACAGAACACAAAGACTCACATCAAAATCCACCTGGGCGTCATGGAAACATCAGAAACCGACCAGTTAGCCCACATGTTGAGGTAGCTACGTTCCGAAGTACATGCAGCCAGGCAGGATACCAACACCCTGAGGAGAGAGCTGATAGTAGCCAAAGGACGCACTGATGATTTAAGCCGGCAACTTCTCCAGTCACAAGCATGGCATGCACCATTGCCAGGAAGCGTGCCCTTGATGCCAGCACTTTCAGCCAATCCCGTTCAGATAACCCTTCTTGGGGCAGTTCCCTTGGCCCCGCCTGAATGATTTACGGGGGATCCCAAGAGGTTTGCAACGTTCATGAACCAGTGCCACCTGCACTTCCTTTGTAGACCAGGGGCCTTTCCGAATGACCAATCACGGGTCGCTTTTGTGCTATCCTACCTGAGTGGTAGCGCCGCGGACTGGTCTGTACCCTTTGTGGCCCAAGACGATCCTTTGCTGCATGACTTCAGGGGCTTTCAGCAGGAGATGGAAAAGCTGTTTGCCCGTCAAACTCATGGGCAGGCATTAGACAATGAACTTCTGTCCCTAGGCCAAGGGAATCAAGACCTATTAACATACATAGCCACGTTCAATAGACTCGTAGTTGAAGAAGAATGGCCAGTTGAGAAGAGAACCATGTTATTTCATTGGGGGTTGCGGGGGAAGCTCAAGGATGTTCTCGCACAAGTAGTGAACCCCCCGAAAGACTGCTCAGAATTCATTGACCTTGTTGTTCAACTGGATAATAGGTTGCAGGACCGAAGAGCAGATCGAACCAGACCGGACCCTCGCCTTTTGTATGTGCGTTCAAAGGACAATATTGCCCGCACAACGGAAGGTTCAGGAGAACCAATTTAAATCGGAGGGGTCAGATCCCCCTTGAATAAAGTGGAAAGGGATAAAAGGAGACAGCAGCATTTATGTCTGTACTGTGGAAGGTCAGGTCATTTCCTTAAAGAGTGCCCTGTGAAGCCACCGAGGAGGATGTTAGGGGCCATGGACAAGGAAGATACCATCAAGGAATCAGAAAACTCCCCAGCCCGGCAAGTGTAAGGGTCCACTTGTCGAGCGAAGAAAGTGAACTAAAAACCTCCCATCTGTGGTCTTGATCAATCACCAACAAACATCTCGGATGCACGCAGTAAGAGCATACATTGACAGTGGAGCCGTTGGGAATTACATCGACCAGGATCTTGCGGCAAAGATGGGGGTTCCGTTATGCCCTAAATCAACCACCGACACTGTTACCACTGTTAACAGCATGGAAATAGCTTCTGGTCCAGTATCCCAATGCACTGCAGCTTTAACCCTTCTGTGCCAGGATGGACACCAAGAATCTATCATTTTCGACCTCATTAAGGCATCACATTTCCGGTTGATTTTGGGAATGCCATGGTTGGTAGCTCACAATCCTCGAATTGATTGGCGAGCAAAAGAATTGGCTTTTCCTGAGACTTGCGCCCCCACACATGTTATCGCCAAGAGAAACAACCAATAGACACCAGAACCTCCACGCTTGCGACTGTGGCAATCGGCACCCTACCAAGTGAATACCAAGACTTTCAAGATGTCTTTCAGAAAGAACAGGCTAATACCCTGCTACCACATAGACCATACGATTGCCAAATCGACCTGATACCCGGGACACAAATCCCTTGTGGGTGAATTTATGCACTCACGGAACCTGAAAACCAGCACCTGAAGGCCTATCTTGACCAATACCTGGCCAACCGGTTCATCCGTCCCTCGAAGTCTCCAGCAGCCAGTCCTCTATTCTTCGTACCGAAAAAGGAGGGGGACTTGAGAACGTGCATCGACTATCACACACTGAACCAGATTACCGTAAAAAAAACACTACCCCTTGCCACTGATCCCTGAATTGCTTGATCCAGTGAAAGATTCCCAAATCTACACAAAACTAGACCTGAGGGGGGCATATCACCTTGTTCGCGTAAAACAGAGGGACGAATGGAAAACCGCTTTTCACACCAAATACGGCTTGTACGAATATCAAGTAATGCCCTTTGGCCTTTGCAACGCGCCTATAGCATTTCAATATTTCATGAACAATGTCCTACAGGAATTGATTGATGTCTGTGCTCTAGTGTACATCTACGATATTCTAGTATATTCCGCATCAAAGCAGGCCCACGTTAAACACGTCCGATCCGTTTTGGAGAAAATCCGTCAACACCAGCTCTATGCCAAGCTCGAAAAGTGCTCATTCCATGTCTCCGAGGTGGAATTCCTGGGCTTTATTCTCAGCCCAAATGGAATACGAATGGATGTACACAAGGTAGATGCTATCTTGAACTGGCCATCCCCAAATTCATTCAAGGGGGTTCAAAGTATGCTGGGTTTTGCAAACTTCTACCGCCGGTTCATCCCAGGATTTTCGCAATTCATGCATCCCATCATGTCATTGCTAAGGAAAAGCAACAAAAAGTTTCAGTGGACAACAGAAGCCAAGGAAGCTTTCCAGGAACTCAAAGCAAGATTCATATCTGCCCCAATCTTACACCACCCTCGCCCTGATCTCCCATACCTGGTGGAAACGGACGCCTCAAGCATGGCTATGGGAGCCGTCTTCTCACAAAAGGACCTCGAAACGGGCCAGTTACACCCTGTTGCCTTCTGGTCGTGTAAATTCACACCCCCTGAACTCAATTACGCTATCACAGACAAAGAACTCCTGGCCATTAAGTCATCCTTTAAGGCATGGCGGCACTACCTCTTGGGCGCCAGACACACAATCACCGTAATAACTGACCACCGGAACCTCCAGTACCTAAAAACAGCAAAGGCCCAATCCTCACGACAACTACGTTGGGCTCTTTTTTTGCTGAATATGACTACGTGATTACATTTCGACTAGGGGTGAAAAACAGGTAGGCCAATGCCCTTTCCCGTATGGAGGTGGAAGAGCAAGGGTATCCGACCCCTGACACAATAGCAATCATCCCTAGTGACAAGCTCCTAGGAATCACAGCAACCATAACTCAGAAAGAATTACATGAAGAAATCCAAACCGGATGAGTCCGGAGCAAAGAGGTCAGAACAGGCTGAGTGATGTCCCCGTGGATACCAGGTGAGCGTTACACTTACTAATATCTTACTTACCCAATATAGCAATATTTGTGTCCACTTACAAAGTGTCACCTTAAAACTCTGCCCTTTCCCACCTTCTGGAATCATTTTCAAAACTTCTATACACTTTTTGTAACTAATTGAACTAGTTTTAATTCAATGACATTTGTGATGTCATCTTTGGTGTCTTGGGTGTTAGTGTTAGCAGTCCACGGTGGCGCGAGTTATGGTTGCTTATCTTACCATAACTGCCACATTTCAGGGGTTTTTCAGTTTTACTTTGAACCATAACGTTCCTTTAACAACGTTTTTTTACTGAATTTCATAGGTTTTTCGTAGTGCAACTTAACCATAACGTCCCTTTAACAAAGTTTTTTCACTGAATTTCAAAGGTTTTTAGTAGCGCAACTTAACCATAACGTCCCTTTAACAAAGTTTTTTCACTGAATTTCATAGGTTTTCCGTAGTGCAACTTAACCATAACGTCCCTTTAACAAAGTTTTTTCACTGAATTTCATAGGTTTTTAGTAGCACAACTTAACCATAATATCCCTGACTTCATATACATGTAACATAGAACATACTGAACCCCCACATAGTGATTTTGATGTCCACGGACTACCGCCATGTCCGCGGACATATCGAGAATCTGAGCGTGGTGAATGTAAATTTAAAATGTGTGCCCCATTTCCCCTTTGAAGTTGGCTCTGAAAAGAGCCATTTTTTTTGGGTTTTTTACAGATGCTTGACAGACATCTGTTATTTTGTATTTTTTTCTTGTTTTTTTTCTTACTTTACTCCTAAAATCTTCACATAACCTTCTCCAAAGCAACCCTTACATTCCAAAATAGAAAGGCATTTCCCGTAAAAGATAAAGAGATGTCATCTTCTTTAAAATTAACAGTATTACTGGCATCAATATTCTCATTATTACAGAAGAACATACCAGCTCTAAGCATGAAGGCACACATGCCTCGGTTGATGACACACCTAGCAATGTTTTGCTGAGGACAAACAATGGAACTATTGTCCCATATTGCCCAAGGTAGTAATCCAGAAAAAGTTACTTTCGCATTTGGAAGGATCTTCATTACGGCTTGAACCAAGCGTTCCAAATCAGCCAACAAAGTAGGGGCACTGACGTTGCCCAAATGGAAAGCACCATAGTGCAAAACTACCACATGCGGACTGTTCATCGTGGCCATATCCTCACAAACTTGTACAATTCCCTGTACATTGCAATCAGGCACAGTGCTCCACACCACCTCCACTCCTTTCACATCAAAGTTCTTTTCAACATGCCTGTATCGAGCGTGCTGTTGTAAACCATGCACAAACATATCTCCAAGCACCAACACCCTGACTTTCTCTACTTCTGCCATCTTCACCACACACAGTCTCTTTCAACACAAATCCACAACTTTGACTCTGATTGGCTAATCCGTACAGTCTTCTTTCCATGTTGGATTTGCTGGAAAACCCCTGATGTAGCACGCCCTGTCCACGGACAGCCGCAGTGTCCGAGGACCGCGTAACTCTTCGACACCCCTTCTACCATTTCCACTTTACTCTCTGTGCCATTCCCTCATTGCATACAGCTAAGCAGTCACACAATACGAAGAACGTCCTCAGAACACCCCCATTTTGTTTATTTTCGAACATTTCAGGACAATTGTCATTTCATTATTCAACATATTAACATTACAAATATTATACTTTCATCTTGTACGCTGCACACAATGCTATGTTTCTCCATTAGTAGCTCAGTATACTAGATAGAACCCCATATTACAATGCTATTTATATCAATGCATTGTTCAAAGCACTAATTACGGTATGATATTTATTGCAATGATCCTTGACACTTTTTTCGCAACATTATAATAAAAATCCCTAGTACACAAATGTCATGGAAAGTAAATGCACATGTGATGTCATCAGTGATGTCATCAATGACATTTGCGATGTCATCTTTCATGTCCTGGGTGTTAGTCTTAGCAGTGCACGGTGGTGGCGTGAGTTAGGGTTTCTTAGCTTACCATAACTGGCGAATTTCAGGGGTTTTTCGACTTTACTTGGAACCATAACGTCCCTTAAACAAACTTTTTTTATTCACATGCAAACAATATACAAAGATGTAGTGTAAACAGCAAGTTCTCACAGATGGCTTTACACAGAATGTTGCAAAGTAAGCATTTATGCTTGTTCACAGTGAAGGTCAGCTGCTTCCATTTTTTTCTTGCGGCCCGGAGAGGCCCACGACTCCCAGTATAAGGTTCTATTTTTTTTTTTTACCTTGACAGAGATTGTGCTGAAAGACTTCTTTTGAAGAAGTGTAGCAAAACCGTAAGACACGATAAAGATGAAATTTCTGAAACAAAACCACTTTTGTATATTATATCAATTTGAGAAAGATCGTTGGCACACGCGGAGTCGTATTTTGGGACTGCACTACACTTGGACAATGGAAAATGCAATTATAATGTAAGTAACCATTTAGATTATTTTATACCGGAATATAATAACAATAGCGTGGCATTAAAGCCCGGTCAAGTTGTACTTGTTCGTTCAATGTGGCATATTGTTTTCTACCGCGCACTATCACAGCCGAATTGATCCCCTGTCGTTTAGAGGGCTCTGAAAAAGGCAGACGCCACAGGGTGGGTTAATAGAAATAATTTAAACGGTCTGTAGCCGGTCAAGTGCTCTACTCGCTGTGCCACTGCACTGTAGCTGGTCAAGTGGCACAGCGAGTAGAGCGCTCGCTTTGACATCCGTGCACAGCTTGCTAACGCAGGTTCAAATCCTGGCATTGCCAAACTCAGTCTTTCATCCTTCCGTTGTCGATAAATGAGCACCACACACCGTGGGTAATAATAAGCAGCTCTGGGATACCTGACGGTTCTTAGTGCTATATAAATGCGAAAATATTATTATTTTATTATTAACATACTCAGTTGCACTATCTTCGCTAGCAAATAGTTTCACGCCCTAATAAATAAAATTAATATTTTTAATAAAGATCGGCTGGTGAGACTAATTTATGTTTTTTAAAACAGGTATGTTGCCCCATTTTGCCAATGTCACGATTTTCAGACTCCAGCGGATGGATTTTTCAACTGCCAGGTGCAGCTCCATGTAAGCAACTTCGTGACCCTCACCATTTTATGGGACAATCGCCAAGGACCAATATGCCCTTACGCAGTACTAGCAGCTAGAAGCAACATACCAACCATTATGGTGGTCTAATGCCTCGTTGTTGGAGCAACCTTCCGATTATCAGTGCGACCATTTACTGCTTTTATCATAAACCAACAGTCTATCTACCGCAAAGGAACAGCGCGTGGCTCAAAATAAACTGTGGCTGATCGACAGCAGAGACAATTGCAAATCGCTGAATATTCACTAAACATTTTATGTGAAATAAATGTACTTTACCGAATGTACAATCCTGCTGTTTACTTTTAAACCACAGTTTCATATTCCGAATTGTGGCACACTGTGGTCTAAGCTGATCTAACACCCTCTATACCGCAAAGGAACATCGCGTGGCTCAACATGAACTTTTGCGGATCGACAACAAAGACAAATGCAAATCGCTGAATATTCTCTAAACATTTGATGTCAAATAAATGTACTTTACAAAATTTACAATCTTGCTGTTTGCTTTTAAATCACAGTTCCATATTCCGAATTGTGGCGCGCTGTGTTGTGACATAATGTGTGTTGTCTTCCGGGTTCTGTGTAAAGTCGCGTAGGACTGGAGACGACTGGGCGCGTTTGATGACGCACCCTGTAATGTCACGGAGAGAGGCAGGGAATATGAATGCTTTCATAATGTCAGGCTTAGGGGCGGGAGATATGATTTAGTGTTGCAAAAGTCAGCCAGGTCAATAGCGCCAGTCATAGGATTATCACATTATCAGCCCACCAGCCTGATTTATCGTTTCTTTAGTGGACAAAAAGTCGGGTGAGGCCCATAGGAAATTGTACTATCAGCGGACAAAAGGAGGGTTTGTAGAACACTTTCAACCTGAAAACGAACAATACAAACAACGTTCTCAGAACACCCCCATTTTGTGTAATTGCAACCATTTCGGGACACCGCGAGTGTTCTTAGAACACATTCAACTTGACAGATTACAAAACAACAGCGTCCTCAGGACACCCCCAGTTTGTGTATTTACAAACATTTAAATACACCACGAGTGTTTTTAGCTCAATTTTACTTTCCTTGCGAACAAAAAGGACATATACTCCGTCCTCTGAACACCCCACCATTTAGTTTATTTACAAAATGTCAGAACAGCCGTGTTCTCCGCGGACAAATCGAACACAATAAAAGCGTATAGCACATAAAAAAACAAAACATTGAACCTATCTCATACTCCCCCACCCTCCCTAAACACTGTTACACACTCCACTAAATACAATTTTTAATCCAAGTTTCACCGCGCTGTACGCGGTTGACGGCGAATACAAGATGGTGGGCGCCACAGAAAATCTGACGTGCTCCACGCCCCACGCCATCCAATTAGTGAACACGTTGCATGTCCGCGGACATAACGCAAGCCCATGGGCCAATCGGGGCGCTGTCCGCGGAGCGAACAGGGAAGTCCGTCCGCGAAGCGAACACAGATATCACACATTTTGTTGCCTTACATTTTGGTCATTTTTTAAAAAACTACTGGACGGATTTACACCAAATTTGCAAAAGCATGCTTTCGGGACGAAGCCGCCGCTCCTGCCGCAAATTTGGTGTAAATCCGTCCAGCGGTTCGGGCTGTAGGCGTGCGCAAAGTTTTTTTCCCATTATGTCTATAGGAAAAAACAAAAGTTTTGGGACCCCCCCCTATAACTTTGCCCCCCCTTGACCAAACCGCTCCAAACTCAGACTAGGCCATATACTTTTTTTGCAAAGTTTGGTGAGGATTCGTCCAGAGGGAGCGAAGTTATAAGCCACCCAAAAAGTGCTCTTCCTATGGAAACACCAACTTAACCATAACTACATGGACGCTAAAGCGTCCATGTAATTATATTATTTTTTTATTGTGCACTTAGTTAAATACAGAACTTTAGGCACATTTTAAAAAAAGGAAAATACAAAAAGGGACATTAATACAATGAATAAGTAAAAAACCACTAGAGAATACAATTCATCTGAGGAAAAAGCAAGATACAAAACCAATTTAATTTCATAAATATAAAAACAATTCATATCAAGTCCAAACAATACAAATCAAAAATGTAGTTAATACTTTTGAGATTTCTTCAATGCCTCCTTCCATATATTAAAAGCAGCAGCCACAATAACAGTTGATGATGCAATAAATTAAGTGGACCAAAATTGGTCACTTGAGCAATCTTCAATGTTACTTACAAAGTTAATATAACCACGTATATATAGATTATGCAAACTCACACAACTAATCAAAACATGACAATAAGTTTCAATATGAGCCAAACAGAATCTGTATAACCGATTTTCCTGAGTTTCCTGAGTTTTTTTTGCCATACACCAATAAGATCCTTAGTGGGAAATAAATTGGGCCGCAAATACAATACAATACAATACAATACAAATACAATACAAAACGTTTAAGTTCTATACAGCACAGCTTAGTTAGGTAGGAAGATGGAATGTGAATGTTGTAACTTTGTCGAGACATGTCTTCATATCTGGCTTAGTGTGCAAATGGTCAAAAATGTTGCCATGCTTTCGTTTTAATTTTTGTCGATTTATTTTCTCTATAAAAGTTGATTGAGTTTCCCTTAGCTCAAAAAAGAAACTTTCCATCTAAATATGCAGCTCTTCTACTCAATAGTTGCAGTAGTTCATTAGAAACTAGGCTACAGTCAAATAATGTGCCGCAAAGAAGAGTTCTTTGCACATTCCATAAGGTTTTTGATGAAGTAACTCTGTACTCAAGCCGCAAAGCATCGACGGGAACTAAACCGGGCATATTGATGACAGGCCTCAAGAGTTTACCTTCAAATTGTTTTAACCAGGAGATCTGCTTTAAATGTAAGGCTTCCAAATCATAGAGTAAGGAAGACACCATACTTGATCGGTAGATCTCCATGAGTCCTTCAATATTATAGCCACCTTGATATACTATTTAGTGTTTTATTGAAAGCCATTGTCTCCAGGCCTTGGAAGTGATCTTTTTCTGGTAACATATTTGGCAGGGGTTTGAAGTTACCGGAAATCCCAAGTAATTATATTCATTTAATCTCTCGAGGCAATTTTCATCAATGTGCCATGTAAACCTCTCCATTTCTATGCTTTTTTTACTTAAGCACATCGTTTTAGTCTTAATTATGTTAATCACCATACTATAGCACTTGCATATTTTAGTAAAGTGTTTATCGAGCTCTGTAAGCCAATGGAGGTAAGATCAAACAAAATTATATAATCAGCATAAAACAGCCAAGGTTTCTGTACAGTTGCTGGATATAGTGTAACAAATTTACATCTATACCCCATGTAATGAGTTTTCGCCAAATTAATGCACGGGAGACAAGATGAAACACCTTACCATATAGGTGTGGTCTATTTGAATTAGTAGTTTCTGCAATTAAGTATTGTAATGCAAATATATTGGTAACAGTATTGTAGTTCTTTCTGAAGCCTGCCCGAAAAGGACGAAAAATAGCATTTTCATTGGCCCACCAAGTTAACTTACGCAGGAGAATTGTAGAAAAGATCTTTTGGCTTGTGCCCATCATTGCAAGTAACCTATAGTTATGAGGGTTGAGCCTATCCTCTTTCTTAAAAACTAGGCACCAAGATGGAGTTATGCCAACTACAGTGTATAATTCCTGTTTTTTTTATGTGCTTAATCAGGTAACCAAGTATCCGGGCCCAAAATTCTGGTTAGTCCTTTAATACTGCATTTGGTATACCATTGGACACGGTGCACGAGAATTCTTGATAATAATCACCAACAATTTCACATCTATGTCTAAGTTGGCCATACTATGTGCTGCTACTTCTGCTACTTCTGATATCGAGCATTCAAAAGAGGTCTCAGGGTTGTAGTATAGCTTCTATATGTACTCCAACCGTTTGTTTTCCGAAACTGGATTTAGTTCAATTGGAGTAACACCCTTCTTATTTTCATTAAACTTTGCCCAAACATGTTTACTATCATGGGATTTCAACCATCTAAACAATTGGTGCCAATTTGAGTTTTTAAGTGATAGCTTATGGTTTCATGCCAATTCCTGTATTTGGTTGTTACATTTTTTATACAGGACCGCTTGTCACTAGAACTAAGTGGATATATATATTTTTTTAATCACATTTCTTGCTTTGTGAAGGGTTCTCTTTTTTTGGCTATTAAAACAACATATGGTTGTTTATTGTTTTTATGAGTCCCATTATAATACATGGCCACACTACACTTATTCCTAGTAGGTTGAATAGCATTTTGAGCTAATAGTTCGAGGTCCCAATTTGCATTTACCAGAGCGGCCTGGATTTCCTCACGATTCAGTTGAGAAGCTTTGTTAAAAATCTCAATATTTGTAGCAGACCAAATTATACGGGTACCCCTCGAGTTAGAGCTAACAATTGCTGCCACAGACCTTTCTCTATCAAATACAGAGGTACTGAAAGTCCATTGAAGTGCAGCATGATCACTCAAATTGTTAAAATGAATCATCACTATGCTGCACCTTCTGTTTGTTTCTATGTCAGTAATTATGTAGTCGATCTGGGTTTTAACAATGCCATTTGTCCATGTATGGCTCGGTACTGTAGCATCTGCTAGGCAAAAGGCAAGAAAGTTAAATCATGGCGTGCCAGAAAGTGTGCCCATTCACTCACATCCTTTGCTGATTGGAAAGGAGAAAAAATGAGGTTTTGGTCGTTTAGGTCACCAGCAATACTAACTGGGCTCCCAAACGAGATATTAAAAACCATTGTAAGATGATATCGTCAATAGTAGTAATAATATCTTTGGTATGGGAACCTCCAGGTGAATGGTACACATTTATCACAAGAATAGGCCTGAAATTGTACCCAAACAAGTCAAGTACTGCATGTAAAGCGTATGGTGAAGAGGTAGTGGAAGGGAAAGTTTCCACTGAGTATACCAATCTGGTTCTGACCGCAAGTCCAGCACTTGGTCTACTGCGACGAGAAGGGATTGCAGAATTGTGCACTATCTGGAAATCACTTATGAAAAAGGGAGAAACAAACCAAGTTTGCTGCAAAAAAAAACCCTTCAATTGAAGCTAAGGTAGCAACACCAACAGAATGATATAGGAAAGACCGGTACCCACGTCTATTCCAAGAAATCAATTTTAAAGTATATATGAAAGTGGGATGTCAATTTTCATCATTGATAATACGAGTTGGCAGCAAGTGTTCCTCTACCAGATTGTTTACAAATTTGATCTTTATTTTTTTGGAAAGCGTGTAGAGATCCACCTTTAGTTTGATAATCAACAGAAGAGGATAGCACGTAATTCCCTTCAGAAACAGGGACGACCCTTGAAATAGGTTTTTTACTTTTTTGAGCCAAAATCAAAGCTGGACCCAAGTGTAAGAGGAGTGAACCATGCAACATTAACACAGCAGTCACAAACACAGAATAAAGTTCAATCAAAGCCCAATTGTTTTGGCTTCCTATCCTAGGTAACTCAATGTGCTTAATAGCACTTGTTCCAATGAGGATAAATTGAGCAATTTCCTGAAAAATGTCCATAAGTTGTGACCGGTTAAGGAAAGGGCTGTAAGATAAAGGATTGATTTCCTCTATTATTGCCCAAGTGCTGATGTCGAGGTTAAGATGTTTGCCTTCATTGGCTTATCTTTTAGCTATGTCAACAGTGAAAAGCCAATAACGGTAGTCGACGGCACTTTAGCAGTTACATGTCTGCTATCCTTGTTTACATTCATTTTTGTTTTTTGCTGTAAATTGTCGGTGAATGGGCTGTTTAAAGCAACACGACATGCAGTTCCATTTGGGAAAAGGATTGTAATCATTTTTTTTTCATCCCGCAAGGAGCAGTTTACGTCCATTGTGAGGCCGCTACTGAACCAGGTAACGCTTTAGTTACTATTGCTTCATGTATTGTGATTCCAACAACTGTAACAGGTGCAAATTGTACGCTTTTAAGATGTTTTGATGCATCTGATGATATTTTGGCTGGCAAAACAGATGGGGGTAAACAAAGATGTCTTTGTAATCCAAGCCTCTTTCCTTTACACCAGCCCTTCTAGACTGTATAAAAGGGCAAGGTGCCAAATCTGGTGATACATCAGCTTCACGCACCAGCATGAGCGAATCATTGGCAATTATAGTTGATTTACTTTTGAAGGGTCTTTTTGCATTATTTACAGGCAGATAGTCTTTGTTGAAATTTTTTTCAAGATAAAGTATCAACCAACGTTGACAGACACTCGACTTTAGCCGTAATGGTGTCAAGACCTCAAAGAATGGCTGCTTAACTGTCTGCCAACAAAGGACATCACCCATGTTGCTTTGGTCACCCTCATCCCCACTTGAAAAGTAGCTATCAGAGTCAGTAGAACAGGAAACCTAGGCTACTAAATCTGGAGAGTTAGATAGATTTATGTCACTTTCGTTATCATCGAGATCTAAAGACACAATTTTACTGCTTTGAACTTTAAAAAATGCGTAGATTTCAGTTTGTCCACATTTAATATTGTTTTCTGAGGGTGACTGAAGCTGCAGGTGTTTCACAGTGGCTGTGCTGATGTTGCAGTGTTTCCCTACGACTTGTTTTGGACTTCATATTTAGTATATGTTGGGGGCGCATATACACATTTTAGTTCTTATCTTGAAAAGGTGAGCCAAGGCTTAGAGCAGCACTAAAATCACCAGAAAACTCAAAGACTCTCCAATTTGCGTGACACGCCTACTAATGTGCTCATGCACTAATTGTGTCGACACTGATTCCAAAAGCCCAAGCTAATGTATTTTAAGGTAATTAATCAGCCAAAAGCAGATAATCAGAAATGGACGAGCACAACTGAGGCAGTTCACATCCACTAGTCCAAGAAATCAATATGTTAGAAGAGCATAGGGCAAGGCGACAAAGTTCAGCCATTGATGTAAATTTAAGAGTGCAAAAGTTATTAGCAATTTCCATCGTAGTCTGAGAAAACACTTATTGCTAGGATTCGATTTATTGCTCACCTCAGTTTCCAAAGAACCCAAAGACCAAAAGACCTTCACCTGGCCTCTCACTTTGCCGCTTTGCAAGCTTCAGCAATATTAGGGCTTTTAAGCTGTAGCAGCAAGGAGATGAAGGTGTAGCCACGCCTCCAGGAATGGGCACGGAAGAAACACTTCGCACCAAAGACCAAAAGAGTTTCACTTGGCCTCTAACTTTGCCGCAGGAGTATATTCAAGCCGTAACATCAAGACTATGTATGGAATCAAAGACGGCGATACAGAAGTACATGCAGAACATACCTCGATTCATGGCCTAGTGTAATATTGATTTATTACAAAGGAAAGACCAAGGCAAGAACCACACGAAGAGGGAATTTCACATGAGTTTTCATCACAGATCTGGGTGAAAATTATTATTTAAGATATATCTGGAGATAATTCTGTAATGCTTAATCATTCCTGTGTTTCAGCAGTGTTGAATTTGGTGCCAATGTTTCATTTAATAACTTCTGCAGACATTGATCTAATAATATTAATGAATCACAACAATTTAAAAAGAGTGAACTTTTATATCACGATTAGCTACTCAAACGATTATTGAAACTGTGTACTATTATGGTTAAATGGTGTTGTATATAAATACAAATGGCATGTATTAGGTGACCTTTATATTCTGGGATACAAATATGTGGACAGGATCAGATCACTCAAATGGAACAATTTCAGATATATCTTTAAAAAATAATGACAATCGCAAAGCACTAAACCTGGCCAGATGTACATTTCTTTTTCTGGTTCACAAATCTATCCATGGTTAGCCACCATTGTGTCTTTCCTCCTCTATCCAACTCTGCACACCTTCTAGTTATCTCTGCCTCCTCGACTACCCTTGAGTTCCTTGCCCTCCCTGTGTTTCCTCTAGCTTTCTGCTCTTTCTCTCTTCTTGCTCCACTTGCATGGAATTCTCTTCCCCTGGACATTCGAGAAACAGTCCACATGGATTTGTTCACAACCAAACTAAATGCCTACCTCCTCACCTCAAAGTTACCCTCTTAACCTACCTCTCATCTGCCTGCTAGCTAACATTTTTACCTCACCTCTAACCTGCCTCTGTCCCTCACCTCCACTGCGTCCACTGTAGCACTTGACCCGTCATGGTCACATCCAGAGCACAGCTGTCAGTACCACCTACCTGCACTTCAAAATGCCCAATGTTGGTTGTCCTTAATCTATGTATGTCCACAGTGACTGTTCCATTTACTCCCATCCACAACTTGGTCAGAATCTCCCTCAAAGTCATCCCATTGTAATAAGCTTACTGCTTCCCATCAAATCTCATTTCTTATCTATTGTATGTTCTTTCATGATCAAAAGAGCATTGTTCCTCCTGTACATTAATAAATATACAAATACATAAATACTACAGACAGGTGACATTACATGAAATGTAAAGCTATCACTAATGAGGACTTGGTCCTGACTACTGGGGACTTTATCCTGTGCATCAAAAATGAATTCCTGATTACCTTGTGGCATTTTATCTGAACCTACTGTTGTGGAATTCAAGAGATCATTGCAAATTAATCAATGATATATAACTTTGGGAAATTGGCTAGGGTCACATGGTGCTATTGTATTGCTTAATACCTGGCAAAGCTCTAAACTCCACATCAGAAGACATAAATCAGGCCTGATGATTGAGGTAAAAAACTGCTTTCAAGCCAAATTGCTTATAGAAAAGTTGTGTGTAAAACATCTGCAGGCAGTTATATTTCATCATAGCAACTGTGTCCCCTGTGAAGATAAAATTGTATTGATCAATATATATATATATATATATATATATATATATATATATATATATATATATATATATTATTACACGGCCTGCGGTAGCGGGTGTGTAGTTATGGTTAAGTTGCTAAACCCATAGGAAGAACACTTAATGGGCGGCTTATACCTTCACTACGCCAAGATGAATCCTCACCAAAATTTGCAAAAAAAAGTATATGGCCCGGTCTGAATTTTTCTGGTAAGTTTGGTGATGTTTTGTGAAGGGGGGGCAAAGTTATAGGGGGTCCCAATTTTTTTTTCTCCATAGACTGAATGGAGAAAAACTTTGCTCATGCGCACATGCCAAACCGCTGGATGGATTTCCACCAAATGTATGGTAGGAGCTGTGGCTTGGTACCGAAAGCATGCTTTTGTAAATTTGGTGAAAATCTGTCCAGTCGTTTTTTTAAAAACAGGTAAAATGTAGGTCCAAAAAAATGTGTGATATCTGGCTCCGCTCCACCTACCCATTTCCCTGTTCGCTCCACAGACCGGACTCCGATTGGCCCAAGGGGTGATTCGATGTCCACGGCACATGACACGTCCGCTGATTGGCTGGAGGGAAGCGTGATATGCGTCATAATTTTCTAAACGGCCGCCATGTTGTATCCGTGGATATTTGCGGACACCGCAGTGGCAAAAGAGGCTCAAAAACATGTTTTGGGGCATATGGTTGTGGGAAGAGGGGCTGGAAAGGATGGGGAGTGAATGATGGTTCATGTGATGTATTTGTTTAGTTTGAGTGAAAGATGGTTCATATAATTTATTTGTTTGGTGGAAGAAGACGGTGCTGTGTCCACAGTATACACAAACATTGCTGTAGTTCATGGATAGATTCTCTGTCAAGTAGCTTATGTGGTGACTGCAGGCAGGCTTAATTAGGCTTAGCGAGTGCATTGTAGATGATATGAGGATGTTTGTATAGGCTGTATTGTGCTGTGGTGTTTGTGGCTAGCTAGTACACTCTTGGGTGCATGTCCACTGGTTAAAATATTGTAATAGTATGTCTGCAAAAGTGTATAGGGCCTTACGTGGCTGGTTTATTGGATTGAAGAGTGTTCTGACTGGTTGGACTGGTTGTACATACTGGAATACTGTATGTATAGAAATGGACAGTGCCTCAGGTGGCTGGTTTATCTGTGTAGGTTGTGGCAAGTGTACATATTGTTGGGTGCATGGCTGGAGATGATGCACTCAGGAGTTCAGGAGTATGCCCAATGGTTGAACAACTGTAATGGTATGAGTAGAAAAGTGGGCAGGGCCTCACGCAGCTGGCTTATTGGATTGAAGAATGTTCTGACTGGTTGTACGTACTGGAATACTGTATGCATAGAAGTGGACAGGGCCTCAGGTGGCTGGCTTATGTGTGTGGGTTGTGGCCAGTGTACAGATTGTTGGGTGCATGGCTGTGTTATGCTGTGGTGAGTGTAACCAGCTACTGGAGTCTTGGGTGCATCGCTAAAGGTGATACACTGAACAGTCTAGGAGTTTGCCCACTGGTTGAAGTACTGGAATTTTATGTGTACAGAAGTGGACAGGGCCTCAAGTGGATGCCTTATGTTTTGGGGTTTTGGCCACTAGGTAGATTCTTGGGTAGTTTACTGTTTTATGATGTATTGGTTGCAGGCAGTTAGTAGAGTCTTGGGTGCAGGGGCCATGCATCCAAGAGTCTGTCCATTGGCTGCAAGTAATTTAATAGTATGTGAACTGAAGTGAATAGGGCTTCAGGTGGCTGTGTTATGTTTGTGTGTTGTGGTAAGTGGGCAGATGTTTACATGCATGGCTGTATTATGTTGCAGTTGTGGCCAGGGCCTAGACTCTTGGGTGCATGGCCAGAGGCCGTAGGCCATGCACCCAAGCGTCTAGGCCCTGACTACAACCACTGCAGCATAATACAGCCATGCACTCAAAATTGTGACACTGGTGTATTGATTGCACACATATGTGTACACAATGCAAGGTGCAGATTACTAAGAAGTATGACACAAATAATGGTATACTTACTGTTTGTATTGTTCAGGGTCTATGCAGTTTTGATATAGTGTTAAACCGTAATCATAGAGTGCCTCCTTATTATGAATATTGGCCTAAGCCATTCGCGTTATGCAGAAAACCGTACTCGCAAAGTTCCAATTTTGGGTTAACTTCACCACCATTTTAAGACGCATCCGCCATTTTGATTTCGACTCATGTTCCTTGTTCTAAAATGGTGGACTGTATTCTTGACTTGCAGTCGAGCCGAACGACCTTTGAGTTTCGTTAATGTTTAGGCTGACCGAGAGCAGACTGTTTAACTTATGCAAAGAAACCTTGCGCTTCATTCTAACTGTCATTTAAGTGTTGTCTGCACTCACAAGCCTCTTCCTCGTATAAACACCAAGACAATGGAAAGTAAACTCTGGTCGTATGCTTCTGCTGAGTTGCATTGTAGCGACTCTTGGAATAAGGCTTACCAGGGATTTGAGAACCAACAGCATCATTGTATTTTCATGGACATGTAAACTTGTTTAATCCTTTGCATACCATTTTAACATTTGTCATGTGAACTAGGCACAAACTATAGCCCGTGAATTATTAACTTGGAGAGAGGCTGGACAATATTGCTAAAATGGTATAAATATGTCTGTGTTTAGATGTCCAGCACTCTCACTCCTCACTGTGTCTGCCAGAACACAATGCGAGGGGTTGGGAGCCAGGTAGCTATCTGTTTTGCTTTGTAAACTGTACAGTAATAAAAGATACTTGTATCTTTTCATCCCGTGATTGGCGTATTTCATTTGTGGTACTAAGCCTCAATATTTCTTAGGTCTTTCAACAGAATGTCTAGAAAAGTGTACAGGGCCTTAGGTGGCTGGCTTATTGGATTGAAGAGTGTGCTGACTGGTTGTATGTATTGGAATACTATGTGTACAGAAGTGGACAGGGCCTCAGGTGGTTAGCTTATGTTTGTGGGTTATGGCAGTGTATAGATTGTTGTGTGCATGGCTGTATTGTGCTTTGGTGATTGTGACCAGCTACTGGACTTTTGGGTGTATGGCTGGAGGCCATGTACCCAAATGTCTGTGCATTGCCTGTAAGTAGTGTAATAGTATGTGCACAAAAGTGGACAGGGTGTGTGTCAGGTGGTTCATTGGACTGTCTCGAGATTCTTGGGTGTATGATACTGTATGCAGTGGGACGTAATTGTGGCCAGCTACTATAGTTTTTGGTATACGGCTGCAAGTGATGCATTCAAGAGTTCAAGAGTGTGTCCACAGATTGAAGTACTGTAAAGGTATGTGTAAAAAAGTGGAGAGGGCCTCAGGCGGCTGGTTTATTGGTGTCAAGAGTGTGGTGACTGGTTGCATGTACTGGAATACTGTATGTATAGAAGTAGTCAGGGTCTCAGGTTATTGGCTTATGTGTGTTGGTTGTGACCGGTGTACAGATTGTTGGGTGCATGTCCGTGTTATGCTGTGGTGATTATGACAAGCTAATAGAGTCTTGGGTGCATGGCTGGAGGTGATGCACTCAAGAGTGCAGGAGTGTGGCCACTGGTTGAAGTACTGTAATGGTATGTATACAAAAGTGGACAGGGCCTCAGGCGGCTGGTTTATTGGATTGAAGAGTGTGGTGACTGGCTGTATGTACTGGAATACTGTATGCATAAACGTGGAAAGGGCCTCAGGTGGCTGGCTTATGTGTGTGGTTTTTGGCCAGTGTACAAGTTGTTGGGTGCATGGGTGTGTTATGCTGTGGTGATTGTGACTAGCTACTATAGTCTCGGGTTTATGGAGATGATGCAGTCAACAGTCCAGGAGTGTGCCCACTGGGTACAGTATTAGAATACTATGTGTACAGAAGTGGACAGGGCCTCAAGTGGATGGGGTATGTGTTTGGGCTGTGGCCACTGAGCAGATTCTTGGATAGTTTACTGTATTACGATGTATTGGTTGTTGGAAGTTGATAGAGTCTTGGGTGCAGATGCCATGCATCCAAGGGTTTCTCCATTGGTTGGAAGAACTATAGTAGTATGTGAACTGAAGTGAATAGGGCCTCAGGTGGCCGTGTTATGTTTGTGGGTTGTGGTAAGTGGGCAGATGTTGGCATGCATGGCTGTATAAAGTTGTGGTGGTTGCGGCCAGGGCCTAGACTCTTGGGTGCATGGCTGGAGGAAGCAGTCTGTAGGCCATTCACCCAAGAGTCTAGGCTCTGGCCACAACCACTGCGATATAATACAGCTATGCATTCAACATTGTGATACTGGTATATGGATTGCACAAATATGTGTGTACAGATTGCAATGTGCAGATTATAAAGAAGTATGACACCAATAATTGTATACTTACTGTTTGCATTGTTGAGGGCCTATGCGGTTTTTTTGCATGGTACGTGGAAATGTAGTAGCAATCGTTTCATTCTCCATGATAAAAGAAAATATAACATGTTAGGGTAGGTACTTCATAATGTTGTAATGCATTGCATTGAAGACATTTGTATAATTTGTAGACCCTCAAAATTAGTACTTCATAAGTACTATGCTTTAAACAAGTGTACTGTGCAATGTGCACAGTTCCTGTGTTTGTTTGCATAATCATTGAGTCTGTGCGAGAAATTAATCCATGCAGGATTAAAAATAAAACATCTGTGTTTATTTGTTGTTATGTTGCACAGTCCATTTTGGCGATGTGTGCACTAGTTACAGCAATGTTTAAGGTGTACTGTTGCAGAAGGAGGAATTGAAATGGTGTGTGATTTTTCTTTTGGTAGTGGTGGTAGTATGGTTGCAGTTAGATACCAGTTGGTGGATTCTAACAGTTTTTCTGTTTCCTCTTTTTAGAAATATTTCTTTAGGCGTTTGGTTGCTGTTTTGTAAGTACTGTGGTATTGCACATTAATAGTGCAGAATTGTGGGGGAGTTAGATACCTGTTGACGTATTCTAACTGTTGATAGTTTGGAAGTTGTTGAGGGTATGTTTGTAGCACTGTGGTTGCTGAAGAGTGAGTTTGGCAGTTTGACTGCTGCAAGTAATATTGAAATATTATGGTAGTTAGATTCCAGTTTGTGTATTCTAACTGTTTACAGTTTCTCATTTTCGCAGGGTATGTTTTCAAGCACATTCATTCTTGTTGGTGCATTTACATTTATCACTATTGCGAGGTGCCTTTGCAGCACTATTGGTGTAGTTACTGATATTTGCATATTTCTTGCATTGGTATGGGCATTGTTAGACAGCTGTTTCCTTACTCTACTAGCTGGTGGTTTCAGAGGTTACTGAAAACAGTTTGTAGACCCTCATACTCAGTACTTTATTTTAAGATTTTAAGTACTATGTAGGAAACAATATTAGTGTGACTTTTCTACACTTGTTGTTTCTGTTACAATAATCATTGGGTCATTGGGGAAAAAATGGTATAGCAGGGCGACCGATGTCTTTGTTGGATAGTGGCTTTATGATAAGTTGTTCCAGTACCACAGAGTAGAAGGTTATTTTCTTTTTGCAATTATATATGTTCTGGTGTGTGTTGGGCAGTAGGTTATTCTAATTTTGGAGATCAGTAAGTACATTTTCGTTTCAAGAATATTAAGTCGGCATTTGAAAGATTTGCTGGTAATCTCTCCTTTAGAGTAATGGAAGTATCATTACATTCAAACCATCCAAATGTCGTTTTAATGCATTCATTATAGTGACCTACACTGGTTGTGGATCCTGTGTGGTAGATTATGCCTACTGTTGTGAAGGTTTTCTTGCTAAGTGATACTTGTCCATGTGTGAAGCTGGTAAGCTTGTAGTTGTTTTTGGTACCATCTGCATTGTCTCTTAAAAGCATTTCTATTATGTATTGGCTGTGTGATTGTATCTTTAAGGTGGAACGATGATCAGAATTGCAAGTAGTACATAATATGCTGTACAAGCTGCTGAAATGGAATGGTTTCACAGCTAGGTATAGATACATAGACAAAATGCTCGTTAGGGACTTGTTCCTGCATCACATGGTTGCAGAGAGTGCATGCATGTTTCCATATGTATGAAATCTAGAAGATTTCATTTATAGGTATGTTTTTGCTTTCCATTACTTGCAGCAATTAGATTAGAAATTCTTGTGGATCTTCTTGTATGTGTATAGTTAATCTCACCATTCCAGTACAGTAGTCTGATTCCTGCCTTATTCCTGAGACACTGTAAGTGTGCTCAGGATTGTTTGTTACATTTCTGTGAAGGAGTAGCATTTGTAAACACAACTGGTCCCAGCCGTTTAAGTAAATGTTTTCAACAATTGGTGGCAATTGGAATAGAACATTGATTGCTACATTTGCATAGCAATTTACACCAGTTGAATTGAAAAATTTGAATGACCAGATAGTTCTGAGTCATTTGATGGAAGATCATGTGGTTTATTTGCAGAGGTAGTTTTCTTTGTTTGTGCAGTTGGGCATCCATTGGCCTTTTTTAGTATATCCTTCTGTGGTTTTGGTAATTGATGGAGTATGAGCTGATTTCAATTTCTTTGGTGGTACTGTTGGGAGATCATGTATACGTTCTGATTGCACTCATTTTCTTTTACAAAGTTTGTGTTTTTGAGGAACAGGGTGCATTTTGAGATGGGGTGTGTAGAGTGCACGTAGTCTATTGTACTCTACGATGCAAGGAATGTCAGCGTTGACTTTACTTGCATCAACATTGACTAGCAATATTCCTTCAAGTGTTTGTAGGTGTGACAGTGCTATGTAACACATGCCTTCCTTAAAGACTATGCTGCCAATATCAATCAATGCTTGATCTAAGGTTAGACCTTGTGATTTATGAATAGTGACTGCATATGCAAGACACAGAGAAAACTGTTCTCTGCATACACACATGTCTTTGAAAAGAAGGAATCGTGATGTTGAGCATCCTATCCTTTTAACTTCTGAAAGTTTGTCAAAGTGCATATTGACAAACTGAATGCTGTTGACACGTGGGTAGGTCTGGAAGCCAACAACTGTACCAAGTGCTCCATTAACTAAACCTTGCTCCACATCAAGGTTACGCTTTAGCATTACTCTACAGTTTAAACACAATGTTAACATTTTCTCCAAACCAGCTGTGTTACAGATAGAGTTTTCTAAGGTGTTTAGTCGTGCTGTGGCTTGTTCATGCCTAGGCACTGTCATACATGTACGTCCAGTTTGTCTGGGGAGTAAATTTGCACTAGTGGTTACATTTCCTTTTTCAGAATTATTTCATTGAATTGTGCACAGCTTGCTAGAGTTTTCATTAAGGACATACAGTTGACATTTTTGTGTGCTAATTGTTCCATGACATCAGTAGCATATGTGTTATGCCGTATAGCTCATGGATGCATCTGGTATTTAGGATAGACTGTGCTTTCTTAGATAGTACACCAATCCAAATTCTTTTCAAAATGTTGGCATAGGTGACGTCTGAAGACTGATGCATGTTTTCATTTAGTTCTCTGTATTGGAAATGTTGCCAGAGATTTACATTTCATATGCTGCCAAGAGTTTTATGGCACAGTTTGTGTCCCAAGGTTTTAAAAATAGGTACACCTTTCACTGGAGTCAATTGAAGGAGATCTCCGAGGAGTTTTTAATGACAACTTCATATGATTATTCAGGCTGCATTTGGTAAGTTTAACCAGGCTGCCCTCACAACTTTTGAATATGTATTTATCTTTTTGGGCTATGTGGTATAGGCACATGGTTTCCAAATCATTACTCCTGTTTTTGTAGTATGTGTCCAATAAGTTGTTTTTCAAAATGTCCTGGCTGTTGGGATTGGGATCATTTTTGGCTATTGTTTCTATGTATTGGTATGATCTGAGAACTCTTTTTCTGGATGCAGCAAGACCAAGGCTTACCCAGACTATGTTTTCAGATTCCCCTTATAAGGCGGTGCCGGTTAAACGGTCTGTGGTTTCATAGCAGCCACATTCTCTATGGGAGAGTATGTTTATGCCAAAGCTGTACAATTTTTTGTGACAGTGTTTTGTCAATGGATATGTCATCCCAGAGGTCTTTTAGCTCTGCTTTGGTTAAGTGGGCTGTGACATATCGTGCAACTGCAGTTGAAGTGTCTGCAATGTACTGCAAGTCTATATTTGCATTCCATAGGAGGGCAATGATTGCATTGTAATCATTGATGCACGTTGATGCTTCGGTTCTTTTTATGCAGTATATGTTCTTAGGTGATTTGCCTATCATACTGTGTCTAACCGAAGACATGAAGCTGTGCACTTGTCCTGTTGCTGAAACTGATCTAGAGAAACCAAAGCAGCATTTGATGTAGTATTTGCCTTTGTTTTTATATTTGCGCAGACAATACTTGGCACACTTGTGTTTTTGAAACTGCAAAATCTGTGACATATTTGTGAATGAACTGCAAAACAGTTGCATCACTGTCCTGACCAAATTTAGGAGCATGTTTAATCCACAAAAGCATGTGGATGTGTGGTGATCCTCTGGCTTGATATTCTTTTCTCTAAAAGAACTGTTCCACTTCTCTGAGGGGAGGAAGTGTTTTATTACAAATGAAGTGCAGAATGGCAATAAAGCGATGATGGAAGTACCTTGACACATTTACAGGATCAAGACAGCATAGTGCTCCTGGTGTATTCATGTCTATACCTGCTTTGTTTTCGTTCGCTATGCGAAGAAAAGATTGCAAGTCTTCCCATGCATACTCTGCACAACTTAATATGACAAAGGATGTGGGCGAGCCAAGGTTGTGCAGCATACACTGTACATCTGTGTGCCACCAGAACCTGTATTCTTTCGTACCATGCATGTTTGCCAAGAGATTTGTAATACATGACTGTAAAACTTCATCTTTCTCTTGCACCTTTTGAAGTAGCTGCGTAGCAGACATGTTTTAAAAATTGGAACAGGTTTTTTTTAATATGTGTGCAACTCCATAACATAGAGTTGCTAGTTCACTTTCAAAGAGGAGGTGGAATATATATTCAACATTTTGTCTGAATCTGGGGTCTTCAGAATAAATCTGTAAAGAGTGGTATTCTGATGCTGTTATTTGTGTAGGAAAAAGTAGAGGAAAGGCTTGTGCTTCTACACTTTCTACAGCAGAATGGTGTGTTGCTAACATTTTGATATGCTGGAGGGTGGTTTTGCAAGCAGGTCCACAAATGCAGGGTAATGAATGTCCTTGTAGCCCAGTGTATTTGCGCATTTGCTTTGTCTTTGGCTTTCAGATACTGATTGAGGAACTGCTGCAAAGATTTGATAGATTTTTGGCAAATTGATGTGCAAAGCCATTTGTAGATGGGGCTTATTGGTTTGTTGGAATGGAGAGTTGATGCTAGGTTTGCTGGTGATATTCTTGAAAGCAGTGTTTCTTCTTCCATAATGGCATTGTCTACCTTTTCATCCCCATGGCAATTTGGTTTGTTAGCTCTTGTTTGTATACTTATTCATAGAAATATGGCTCTGTGCTGGTGGTGTGACTCCACTCACCTGTACAAATGTTTCCAAAGTTATCTATGCTGACATTGCATTTGTTGCGAAGTACTGGTTGTAGTTTACTAATTAATTTGGTCAGTTGTTTCATTCTGTTTAAAATTAATATAAAGAATTTCTTTTTGAGGAGCATTGCACTGTCTATGAGAGCTTCCAGAATCAGCTGTAAGGTTTAAGTGTTGAGCATGAACAAGGACTCTGTGGTGGAAAATGTTTTGTAAAATTAATTTTTTGGAATGCTTACTTGTGGATATATTACCATTTGTAGGTGCACTGTTAGCACTAGTGGTAGTTGCAATCTTCTTAGTACATTTCTTTTTATTTTGACATTTTGAAAGAGAAGTTACAGTTTCTTTCCTGTTACGTGCTTCAGTTTTGCTTAGTGACTGTATTAGCTGTTTTGCTTGAACTTTTTGTACACATTCTGCTAAAGGTGGATGGCTATTTTGTACACTTTTAGTTTGATCTGCTCTATTTCTGCGTTGCTTTCTACAAAGTTGCTTTTTTGGAGGCATTCTTTAGTGTCTGTTGGAGAAAAAAGGAAAGTGTGTGTTTGGAGGTTATGCCATGTATATGTGTGCACTGTGTATGAGTGTCTGAATATGAGGGTAGGCATACATATAGAGATGTGTGATTGTGGAATGGGCTGTTACTTTAGGTTGGGAAGGCTGTGCTGGTATATATGTGCTACTATAATGGTGTTCAGATAACGATACAAAGTGGGCACCTGTTGAGGTGCAATGAGTAAGAGTGAAGCAAATGCTGTTGGTTTGATAGAATTGTGTAGCCTACAATACATGAACACTGCACTGTCTGAGTAACAGGCAGAACACTACGACAGCATTGCACTTACTTTGTTGGTTGTTGAGAGTAGGTTTCTTCTGGGTTCTATTTTCCACTTGAGATGCCACTGACTTTCAGGAGAGTGGTGTTCACTGCAATTGCGAAAGACGGATGTTAGTACATATGTGTGTTAATGGCACAGTAATTGCACTTGAGAACACATTATTTAAAATTATAGGAGGATGACTTGGCAGAAAGAGTTAGTGTGTGTGTGAAATTGGACAGCTATTTATGTGAATGGGGACTTGGGAGCATCAGCATAGATGCTAAGGGGGTCAGTGGAGTATTTATAAGTATGTCTGAGAAGGTACAGTTTTGCAAGTGTGTGTGTTGCTGTTGCACTATTTAGTTTGGAAATGGATTAGTGCAAGTTGTAGTAGGGTGTCTGCATGCTTGGCATGGAAATGGGAGTGCACTGTGGGGATTATCCAATCAGGTGTTAAGGGTGTGCTTTACAGGAACGGGGGGTTATACTTTTTGTCATTGCTGTGTTTGTTGTATGGTGAATATGGCAGGATATTCAGTCTGGTTCCTTGGTGACAGATTTGTTGTTAATCTGGAAAAATATGCTAAATCCAGAGGTGTCACTACAGAATTTGGGTTTCCAAGCATGGAGGTTTAGTGGCAGAGTGTGCCTGGGTGCAATTTGGAGGAACTGGTTTCTCTTTGTAGAATTTGTCTACTGTTGGCAGTTCAGACATCTTGTTGGTGCACTGTAGAGGAGAATATTTGGGGTACATCAGTACCCCAAGTTTGATACCTGTCTTGAAGTCCTTCATGGATAGACTAATCCAACTATTCCCATGTGCAAAGGTGGTGTTTTCAAAAATATTACCAAGAGCACTATGGGAGAAAGAAAATGTGTTCAATCCCCAGCAAAATCTTGAAAGGTTGCTTGTTATTTGGTGTGCGAATATGTTGCTTTTTTTCAATGACAACATTGACTGCCTTAATATGCAATTTTTTCATGTTTATGGACTTCTGTTGTCCATTCTGGGCAATGCTCATTTTTTCCGGAATCTGAGGGCTGCTGTTAAGAAGTTAATATAGTTTTTTTAAGCACCTTTAAAAAAAGGCTCTTTTCAGAGCCACCTCTAAAGAAGAAATCCTTTACCCTGGTTTAAATGTGTTCCCCCACCCCTGTGCAAATATTTCAGCGGACACTGCAGTAGTTCCCGGATCCCATGTGCCGTATCTGGGCCTTTTGAGGATAGCAGGCATGGAAATGGGACTGTGGAGGCCAGGGGATTGGTCAATAAGGTTTCCTGGGTGTAGTGTGCAAGGAGAGACTGTGGCAGAAGGTATGTTTGCTGAGAGGAGTTCAGATGGCTATACTTATGGCTGGCTCTTTCAGGAGGCAGAGTGTATGGATTTTGGGGTCTCCTGAATACATTGGTTGGTGGTGCATGCAAAGCATTGTGGAGTTCCTGCACATCTTGGATTACATCATGTGGATATGCACTGGTATGGAGTTCATGGAATGAAGTGGTTGGATTTGGTTCCTATGTGTGCCACTTTGGTGATGCACTATCATCCAGACATTATTATTATTCATTTTGGAGGGAAGAGTTTAGGACATGTTACCAAAATCTCACTCCAGTTTGTGATGAAGGAGGCACTTGACAAAGTCATGGACATGTTTCCAAACTACTGAGTAATTTTGTCTCGCATTGTGCAGAGACATATGTGGTTATGCTCTTCTTCATTTGGTCCACAAATGGAGAAAGCGAGGCGGAATTTCAACGCGGCTGTTTGAGCCTTTTCAAGAAATGTTGGCATGTCCTCTTTCCAGAATGAAAATATTACATTTTGTAGCACCAACAATTTTTGCAGAGATGGAGTCCATCTTACTGATGCTGGGAATCGGCTTTTTTTCTGTGAAATATGCTAAATGCATTGTAGCCCTTTTTGCAAGTATAGCAATAATTTTTCCAGTAGGTGTTGGCCACTTCAACCTTTCCAAAAACAAACAGACACCAGAAAAAGGATCTTTTCAGAGCCACCGGTTTCTCCTGGAAAAGAGTGCAATGCTTTTTGATGGTGCCACCACCCACATTTTTTAGAAGTCCGTGGACTACCGCGCTGTCTGCAGACTTCACAGGTTGTGCAGGGGCCAGCATCATTTCATTGGCAATTCTATTTTTAAACTGTGAAAGGTGGCTCTGAAAAGAGCTTTTTTTTTGGTTTTAGTTGACACAAGGAAAGGAAGGGAAGGGGGGTAGGTAAGGGACACCAACCACAGGGATAGGAAAAGGCAGGTTGAGAGAGGAAGATGTTGGGTGGGCCTCACTGGTGGCAGTTTTTCTCATGCCCCCGGACCGTAGCCTGGAAAGCACATTGAAATTGCTCCCCCTGCAGAGAACCGCATTGCAGTACATGCACAATACAGTGACCCTCAAAAGGTAAGGATCTGCTGCAGTGTGTATGGCCTGACAGGCTGGTACAGGGATCCGCTGACCCACAGGAGAGTCTCTTGTGGTTGCAGGAGCAGATAAAGAGCATGCTGCAGAGGAACTCAACCTACTGCTTTGGACGAAGGTAATGACCCTCCGAAATGGCCTTGTGATTCGACCTCAGGTGTCACCACATGGAAGTGGTGTCGTAGCTGTACAATTCTGGTTTGCCACGACTGAGCACCATCTGGCACTCATTGCATTTCACCTTGTTTGCACATGCTTTGGGCACATCTCCAACGGTGGTAAACAGCCTTCACACCCGAGACTCATGCTGGCCAGTGGCAATGGAGACTTCCACTACCTCATCCTCGTCCTCTCCTTGATCCCTCTCTACATCACCACAGCTGTTCCCCTCCCCAAGCCCTTAGAAAGCTGGTGGTGGCAAGGGTGAGGGTGGGGGTGCTGCTGAGGCAGATGCAGTGGCAGCAGGAGCAGCCTTGGATGCCATCTCCAAAATGTATCAAGAACCAGGAACAGCAGGAACACAGGAATGTGAAGTAGCTAAACGGCACCCTGTATCAGTAGTCCTGGGGAGCAATTAGCAATAGCAATGGAAATAATGCAACAATGACAGGAATGGCAGCCAGTGAAAGCTGGTCAAGTGGCACAGCGAGTAGAGCGCTCGCTTTGACATCCGTGCAGAGCCTGCTGATGCAGGTTCGAATCCCGGCAGAGCCAAACTCAGCCTTTCATCTTTCCGAGGTCGATGAATGATCACCACACACCGTGGGTAACAATAAGCAGTGCTCAGATACCTGAGGGTTCATAGTGCTATATAAATGCAAAATTATTATTATTATTATTAATATTATTGTTAAGTGCCCAATTACAAGCAGTGCTCTGTCTTGGAAATCCAAAAGCAGAATAAGAAGCAGCTCTGGGGTGTGGCCTTTTATAGGGAGGCTGGGGAGTACTGCAGGGACAGTCGCGCACTCCGCAGACACTCCAAACCCCAAGCTGGGTTGAAAAAGTTCCAAAAGTGTCCAGATTATCAGGGCCATGGACTGGGCCCTCTGCAAGTGTGCAGTTTCACAGTAAAACACCATGGATTCCACAGAAAAGCATTTTTTGATGTCTGGGGGCCCGGACCCTGTCCGCGAATAAAGGCCTACACTCAGCATGGGTGCGGTCACATGATGACATCGCAGATGCTCATGAATGGGACAGCTGTCAGTAGGACACCTATTGCACGGGTAACATTGTTCGCATGTGCATAGTTGTCTCTCCCCAAACTAAATAAAAGTGTGACACACATGCAGCAGACATTTCCGACCAGGTGCTGTGTTCGTAGGACCCAAGATGTGGGATGCGCATGTGCCCAGGTGTCTGCCAGACTTGGATGAGCTCCTCAAATTAATTAAGGTACATCATCACTTTGCGGACATGCCGGATGGGGCAATGTTCACAGGACCCAGGAGATGAGATGCACATGCGTTCAGGTGTCTGCCGGACATGGGTGCACTCCCTGAACTAATGAAAGTATGTCACCACTTTTTACGGACATGCCGGACAGGGGCGGTGTTCGCAGGACCCAGGGGATGAGATACGCATGCGCTCAGGTGTCTGGTAGCCAGGCGTGGGCTCCCCGAACTAATTAAAGGTGCGTCACAACTTTGCGGTCTTGCGGACAGGTGTAGGTTCCTACTGACACCTCCATTTTGATTGCCGACAGACCGGACAGACGCAGTGTCCGTAGAACACCTCCATTTTGCTTAATTGCAGATATCCCTGGAAGGCGTGCTCTCCACTGACTTTTAACAGGCTTTTAAAAAAAGAAAACACACACACACAGCAACAGTATACATATAGAACTTTATTTACACACATGAATACACACAATTAGGAAAGGGAAGGGGTAGCAGAAATGGAGAAATATACTGGGCAATTCGGGTTTTCCACAGGTTGGGCAGGCTTAAAACACAGCAATCATTTCTGTGCATGAAGATAATCAGTTACGTTATGAACACTTTCTGGTCGTACTGCTGCATTCTTGCTGACTTTACTTTCCCTGTACATGCTAATATTTCTATGGGTTGTGTTCTCTTTATGTTTTGTCTGTAGTAGTACAATTATGCAGTAAGTGGGGTTTCATTAGCTACTTATTACATGTTTCACAGTACATAAAACTCGAATACGAAAGCATTTATCAATTTAACATCCAACATGGCAAGATTGTGAATATTTCTCATCTATGGTGTGTGCTGCACACAATGCAGGTTATTAGTAGTGCACCTTAACTATAAAGTTCCTGTTACAAAGTTTTTTTTCACTGAATATAGATATAGATAATTTAAATTTGATAAACGTTTACTAGGATTCCCTTGGTCTATATACATATAACATAGAACATACTGGACCCCCTACCTGCACAAGTGGTTCTGATGTCTGCGAACCATGTGCATGTCAGCGGATGGACATGCTCAACTGCAACACTATCCAAAAACTCAGGGCATATCTTACATTATTGTATCATGCAATAAAAACACTGAACATGTTCAAAAAGCAGCAAATAAATACATTACATTCAATAATAAATATGAAGTACAAACGGTATATGTAAGACACCAACTGTCCAATTACATAGCATATGCAACATGATGGAATATACCTGCCTCCAACAGAATTACCTCACAGAAACTGCACAGCAAAAATCAACAGGACACCTACGCAGCAGTAACATCAAAACTTGGCAAGACACTAGTGAGTATACTTCATTTATTGTATATATTTATAAACTTTCTGTATTAGGTACACTGAAAGTAATATATATTTTTTTTACACAGACATTTCTAGTCATTTGGAATGGCTGGAAGAACATTTTCCATGGTATGATTGAGCTAAAACAGTGATACTAATAGAAGACACTACACTTCTCTATATAAACCAATTTCTTACTTTATGTGTACTTAACCATTTTTATTTAATAGACCATACAGACATTAAATATACAGAAACAGAAGCATAACGAACACTGTCTGGGCCCCTAGACACCTAAAACGTGTTTTTTTTGGGCAATCCAAGGTATTTTCCTGGAAAAGTTCACCCTTGCACATGTCCCAGACCATGTCCCTGGCGATCTGCATACTTTTTGGAACTTTTTGAGCCCTTTCTTGGTGTTCAAAGTGTTTGCAGACAGTGTGGGTGTCTGTGAAGCATGCCCCAGCACCTCTATAAAACGCCACACCCCACAGCTTCTCCCTATTCTGTTTTTGGGCTTCCAGGACAGAGACTGCTCCTTGTTGCATTGGATTGCTCTTGCTCTTTAAAAAACTGTCCTGATGGCATCCATGGCTGCTGCTGGTGCTACTGCTCTCTCAGCACCACCGGCACAAGGGCCTGCAGAGGGGAACAGGCATGAGGATACAGAGGAGAGTGGTTAAGAGGATGAAGAGGATGAGGTAGTGGAAGTCCCTACTACTAGTGTTCATCATGATTCTTGGGTGTGGAGGTTATTTACCACTCTTGATGGAGTAACAAAAACATGTGCAAACAAGGTGACCTGCAATCAGTGCAAGGTGGTGCTGAGTCGTGGGAAACCGGGTTTGTACATCTATGGTACTACGTCAATGAAGTGACACCTAAAGTCGTTCCAAGGTGGGGCTATTCGTAAGGTTGTACCTTGCGATAAATGAAGTAGGTTGAGTTCTCCTGCAGCATCCTCTATTTCCACTCCTGCCACCACAAGAAACACTCCTGTGGGGCAGCGCATCCCTCCAGCTGCTTTGCAGGGCATACGTGATACTGTTGATCCTTACCTTTCGAGGGTCACAGTATTGTGCATGTACTGCGACACAGAACTCTGCAGTTGGGAGAACCTTTTAAGTGCTTTCTAGACTGTGGTCAAGGAGCATGAGAAGGACTGCTACTTACCTGAATAAGGCCCACTCTACATCTTCTGCTCTCCACCTGCCCTTTCTTATCCCTGTGGTTGATGTCCCTTCCTTACCCTCCTTTCCCGTCCTTTCCGTGTGTGTTGCGTTTAAAAAAAAAAAAACATAAACCAACAAAAACCAAAAAAAAAATAAAAAGGCTCTTTTCAGAGCCACCTTTCACAGTTCAAAAATAGAAGTGTCATTTTTAGAAGTCCGCGGACTGTCCGCGGACCTCTAAAATGTTTGTGGTGCTGCCCTGTCAGAACCATTGCACTTTTCTCTGTGAGGAAGTGGTGGCTCTGAAAAGAGCCCTTTTGTGGTGTGTTTTTGTTTTTCAAAAACTTCAAATGGTCAACAGCTACTGCAAACAGGATTGCTGTAAATCCAAAAAAGGTTGCAATGCATTTTGTATATTTTGCAGAAAAATCTGATTGCCAGCATAAGTAAGATGTACTCCATCTGTGCTAAAAATGTGTGAACTACAAAACATAATGTTTTCATTGTAAAAAGAGGTTATACCAACATCTCTCAAAAAGGCACAGACAGCCTTGTTGACATTGCGCCTTGTTTTCTCCATTTGTGGGCCAAATGAAGAAGAGCGCAGCCACATTTGTCTCTGAGCAATACAGCAAAAAATTATTCTGGAGTTTGGATACATGTCCATGACTTTCCAAAGTCCTTCTTTCATTGCAAATTGCAAAGAGATTGCAGACACATGTCCTAAACTGTTTCCTCCACAATGAATACTAATAATATCTGGATGACACTGTGTCACCAAAGTAGCACAAAGAGGTACCAAATCCAACCACTTCATTCCATGCACTCCATGCCAGTGAACTTCCACATGAAGGAATCCAAGATGTACATCCACTCCACAGTGATCTGCCTGCACTTCCAACCAATTTATCCATGAATCTCCCAAAATCCAGACAATCGGCTTTCTGAAAAACACAGCCGTAGCTACCTGCTCTCCTCTAAGCAAAACGACTTTCTGACAAAGTCTCTGCTCACACATCACACCCAGTAAAACCTATTGACCAATCCCTTGCTCTGCTAAGTCTCATTTGCATGCCTCTCAACCTCAAAAATCCAGTATGTAATATGTGCTGTCCACAGAAAACCGCGGTGTCCGCAGACAAATCGTAAAATCTTTTTTTTTTTTTTGCAGATGCTTCAGAAACACCTTTTATTTTGTATTTTTTTGTTTTTTCCCCCTTATTTTCTTGCACAAATCTTCACCTTAGCTTCTCCAAAGCAACCGTTATGTTCCAAAACAGCATGGCATTTCCCATAAAAGATAAAGGCTTGCCATATTTTTTAAAGTAATCGACATCACCAGAGTCAATATTGTCACTGTTGCAAAAGAACATGCCAGCTCTAGTCATTAAAACAAACATGCCTCTGTTGATTAACGACCTAGCAACATTTTGCTGAGGACAAAAAAAAGAACTATTGTCCCATATTGCCCTAGGCATCAAACCAGAAAGAAATATCTTGGCATTTGGAAGTAGTTTCATTACTGCCTGAACCAAGTATTGCAGATCTTCCAACAAAGAAGGGGAACAGACATAACCCAAATGCAAAGCACCACAGTGCAAGACAACCACATGTGGACTATTAACCCTAGCCATATCTTGACAAACTTCTATGATTTCTTGTAAATTGAAACCAGTCACAGTGCTCCACACCACCTCCACTCCTTTTACATCAACATTGTTTCCCACATTCCTACATTTTGCATACTGCTCTAAACCATTCACAAACATATCTCCAAGCACCAACACTCTGACTTTCTCCACCTCTGCCATCTTCACTACACACTACCTCTCTCAATACAAAGCAGAAACTCAAAACCTGATTGGCTAATCCCTACAGTCCCCTCTCCATGCTGGATTTTCTGAGAAACCCCAGATGTGGCACGCCCTGTCCGTGAACAGCCACAGTGTCTGCACAGCGTGTAACACTGGGACAGCCCTTCTACCCTTTCCACGTCACTCTCTGCACCATTTCACCAGTACAATTGGGCTGTGACTGCAAAGCACCTAGAGCAACTACTAGTAAACTCTTCAACATTTCTATTTGCAGATTCATGCACATCCACATGCATGAACACAAACTACAGGTATGAATATTTTCTGCACAGTTCATGTACATTTCTTGTATAAATGCACATGCATGCCAACATTCAGAGCCACCAGGCAGGGAGATTTCCACAGTGAAATCGGAAGACCTACATTTCCCCATAGAAATGCATTGGGGCTACAGTAATTTTAGGCGTGAGAATGTGAAAAATAACTATATTTTTTCACTGAAAAATCAGGACTCTCCCACCTAAATCGGGAGGGTTGGCATGTATGAATGCATATAAACAGAGTAACTGCCACTTACCCTTTATAACCTGTAAAACAAGCTTACTGTCATTTCTTCCATCTGCTATGATCAAGCGTCACTTGCAAAGCTGTCTGCTTTTCACATTTTTATTTACCCATATTAATAACTGCAATGTGCAAACTGTTATTGTATTCATTCATTCTATCATTTGTGTAACCACTGCCACTTATTTATCCACATTTCAGCCGTAATAGCATTTAATGCATTATAGTGCATAACATGTACATAAATTTCGTTCCTATACATTCTGCATATTTAACCTACATTCTATCATTTCAACTTCCTTTACAAATGATTATAATACTAATCAAACACAACACACACAGCTATCTAACAAAGTGTAATTTCATGTTAAAATATGGGAGAAATAACAGTATAATTATAGAAAAAGGCTTTGTAGTGTGTTATAAAATGACACGCACACAGGATGAGTATATGCATATTTATTTATGCACACAGATAGCCAATATCATTTGAAAGGCTCCCAGCTGAAACAACACCACTGCCTCTACAACTGTTCTTTCAATCTATATAGCTCTCTTATTCCAGCTGGTTGCCCATGCCGTTCCACAATTTACAACAGCATTCAACGATGTACAGGTGCATTCATGTCTATTGCATCATCTACAACTATGTACAGTGTTGTAAAGCAACACATACATCTCCCCCTTCTCTTCAGTCTGCAACACAAGCACCAGATCCTTCCTTGCAACCCTTACTTTATTTCAAACTCTCCCATCTCCAAGCACCACAGAATCACCCAGTAATTTGATAATGACCTACTGAGTAATAAGCTGCTGACCCCATCAAATCCTTCTGCTTTATTTCCCACACCTTCACAAATGCATACATTGCATACTTTTCCATATCGTTCCTGCCATTTACCATGTAAAAATAGCAAACAAAGCTAGCATCCAATAACACTGCCTGTGCTCTGTGCACTTACTATTGCACTCATTCCTAAAGCACATTCAACTAACAGATTCTAAATAAAATATACAGAATGCACATAGGCAAAGAAAAGTGCATGTACATGCTATGCACAGTTATCAGAAAGCACTACTACTGAATAAACAAAGAAAGCCATGTCTACATTAACAATGCAGTGAAGACCACTCCCCTGAAAAGCAGCAGCGTCTGAAGTACAAAGGGGAACTCACAAGAAACCTACTCTTCCCATCCAAAAAAGTAAGTTCAATACTGTCATAATGTTCTGTTACTCAAACAATGTAGAATTCTAGTATTCTAGAACAAACAATTGTACAACATTAGATTCAGTATTAGTGCTTCCCCTCACCAGCTCCATACTTTGTATTGTAATCTGAACACCAGTTTAGTAACACACAAATACAAGAATAGTCTTCCCAACCAGACGTAGCAGCCCATTGCACAATCACACACCTTTACATACAGCCTTACCATCATACTCAGACACTCATACACTGCACAAGATCCTAACCCACACTTTCTTTTTTCTCCAGCACACCCCAAAGAATGCCTACCAAAAATCAACTCTTTAGAAAGCAAGGTAAAAGCAAGCAAAATCAAACTAAAACTCTCCAAAATAAGCATCCACCTCTAGCAGAATGTGTACAAAACGGCAAATACAGTAATTAAGCAAAACAAAACAAGCTTTCAGTACAGAAACTTTGCCTCCTCTTTCAAAGAGTAAAACGAAACAGAAAGTGGTTAGCAACACTGCAGCTACCACTAGTGCAAACACTGCACCTATAAATCCTGATGTAGTGGCAAGTAAGCATACCAAAAACAATTATTTTACAAAATATTTTCCACCACAGAGTCCTTCAGAAGCTTATAAAAACAGGAGAGAAATCACGCACAACCCTTAAAACCTACCATAGAAAATTAATCATAGAAGCTCAGTGCAATCCTTCTCAAAAGGAAATTATTTATTTTAGTTTTAAACAGAATGAAACCACTAACAAAAGTAAGTACTGAACTACAAAAAAGTCTTCTCAAGAAACTGAATATCAATAAAGATAGCTTCACAAACATCTGTGGAGGTGAATGGAGTCACACCATAAGCACAGAAGCATATTTCAATGAAGAAGCACACACACAAAAGCAAATAAACCCAATTGCTATACATAGCAGTGGACAAGGGTATGAAAAGCTTAATAATACCATTATAAAACAAGAAACACTGCTCACAAAAATATCCCCAGAAAACTCAGTATCAACTCTCCATTCCGCTGACCTAATACGTCCAGTCTACAAATGGCCGTGCACATCAATGTGTAACATAGCCAAATCTTTACACCAGTTCCTCAATCAGTATGTGAAAGGCAAAGACAAATTCAAAATGAAACTACTACAAAATATGAACTCCTATCCAGTGCGCAAATACACAGGATTACAAGGACATTCATTAGCCTGTAATTCTGGACCTTTTTGCAAAAGCATCTTCCACCATATCAAAATGATATCAACACATCATTCAACTATAAGAAATCTGGTCCATAAACTGTACTATGCCAAAAGTCCTGCTTTAGCACTAGCCAATTTAAATAACAATGTTCTACATGGTAAAGCAAAACAACTACTTGAAGAAATAGGGCATATCCAGAGAAAATATTTTGGAACAGAAAGTCACTTACAAAATGCAATAGGTTTACAACAGACTAACAACAACTGTACAGATGGAAACCTTCTATTACACACATACAAAAAAGAAATACTAAAGTTTAAAAGTACATCTGCTGAAATACCAAACCCTGTGTGTGTGTGTTTCCGCAGGACTTTTATAAAAATAACTGTAGACATAAAGTACAAAATAGAAGACAATGAAGATTCCAAATGGTTCCAATTAGCTCTCTATCTTGTAGCAGAAAACAAATACAAGACTACTGACCCCTTAATACTTTTCAGTTACTGCACTGCAGCACTGCAAAACTTGACAACAACCAAACACCTTCACGCGCTATCACAAATAACTTGTAATTATTCCCATTACCAAAACCCCTGAAACAACTCAATTTATATGAGAGCATCATAATTCAAACAGTGCACCCATTTCAGGCAATAATATGCCTTCAACCAAAAACATCAAAACTACCTCCCTCTGAATTAGTGAAAGGCGTTTGTGGCAAAGTTGTCTATTTGCCATTAGATCTCAAAGAAAATGTACACACTCTGGAGTGCAACGTCCAATAGATCAATCTTTAATTATCTTAGTAAATGGCGTGCCTATAAAAAACAAAAACAAAATTGCTAAACAACTAATTGACATAAAGTTAGACAAGCCCTGCAATATCTAAAAGACAAAAATGAATACGACAGAGAAATTAATATTGAAGAAAACCTGAGGGAAACCACTGAAATAATTCAAGAGTCATCAGAAACTGGTCAATTTCAACTTCTAGATCCTGCTACAGAAGCCAATATTTTAGACCATTATACAATGCATCCATTGCACTCTAAAGACACCATAAATGATGCACTGGAAATGTACCAAATGCGACAAGCCAAAGGATCTCCAATCAGCATATGGGAAAAAAAGTATAGAAGCACGTGCCTTTCCTCTATTCTTTCCTACTGGGAAAGGAGGAAGGTATGATGATAGACACACACAAATAACAGCATCAGAATACCGCTCTTTACGACTGTATTCTGAAAACCCCAGATTCAGACAAAAAAACGTAGAACGCATATTGCACCTTCTTTTTGAAAGTGAACTAGCAACTCTATGCTACCGAGTTGCACACACATTGAAATCAGGTACCCATTTTCAAAATATATCAGCTACGGAATTACTACAAAAAGTGCAAGAAAATGATGAGATTTTACAGTCAAGCATTACAAATCTTTTAGCAAACCTGCGTGGTACAAAACAATACTGTTTCAGATGTCACAGAGATGTGGCTGTATAATAAGAAACCTTGGCCCACTCACTTGGTTTGTGACATTAAGTTGTGCAGAATATGAATGGGAAGATGTACACGATTTCCTATGCATAGCAAACAAAAACAAATCAAACATAGATATAAAAACAGAACTCTGCTCTCTAGATCCTGTAAATGTATCAAGATATTTCCATCATCGCTTCATTGCTATGCTACACTTTATTTGTAATAAAATTGCTCCTCCCCTCGGAGAAGTGCAACACTTCTTATGGAGAAAAGAATACCAAGCCAGAGGAGTACAACACATCCACATGCTTTTGTGGATTAAAGATGCTCCTAAATTTGGTCAGGACAGTGATGCCAATATTTTGCAGTTCATCCAAAAATATGTCATGTGTGAAATCCCTTCACAGACAACACATAGTGACTTTTCTGCACAAATTGTACAATTTCAAAGACACAAATGTGGGAAATATTGTGTTTGCAAATATAAAAACAAAGGGAAATACTACACCAAATGCTGATTTGGTTTCCCTAGAACAGTTTCAACAACAGGTCAAGTGAACACTTTCACGTCTTCAGTTAGACATAATGTGAAAGGTAAATCTCCTAAGAACACATATTACATAAAAAGAACATAATGAACAAAATGCATCAATGATTACAATGCAATCATTGCCCTCCTATTGAATACAAACTTAGATGTGCAGTCATTACAGGCCATAACACTGCATTTGCACGATATGTCACAGCCTACTAAACCAAAGCAGAGAAAACAGAGCTTCAGGACTTCTGGGATGACATAGCATCTGACAAAACACTATCACAGAAATTGTACAGCTTAGGCATAAAAATGCTCTCTCATAGAGAATGCTGCTGCTATGAAGCTGCAGACCATTTAACCGGTACTGCCTTGTATGGAAAATCTAAAAAATGTAGTATGGCTAAGTTTTGGTCCTGCTAAATCTAGAAAAAGAGTTCTCAAATCATATGAGGACATAGAAACAATAGCTAAAAATGATCCCGGCAGCGAAGACATTTTGAAAATTTACTGGACACATACTACCCAAACAGGAGTACCACTTTGGAAACATGCGTCTATACCACGTACCCCAAAATTTCACATACCAAAATAATATTAAACCAGTTGGAAAGAAAGGTAGATACAGAGTGGCAAATTGTGAAGGCATCTTAGTGACACTTATCAAATGCAGCTTAATTAATCATATCTAATTGTCATTAAAAACTCCTCAACATAAAGAACTGTATTACATGTCCCTGCTACAACATTTTAAACCATGGAGAAAAAAAGAATAGTTACTAGATACATGTGACTCTTATGAAGACGCTTTCAAAGCAAATGAAAGCACTATAACAGACGTAAACTTTACACAGTACCAAACAATGTTGCACAACGAACAGCAACACAAAGAAGAATTCGAGGCCCAACTAGATGTGGACATTCCTGACAGTAGTCAACCTTCTGTAACAGGAAGCCAAGAACCACTTGGACAGCACCTAATAGCAAATGAGGCAGAATTAGCCATGACAGAAGTAGAAAACACCATGTGTCAGTATGAGCAATCTACAGAAGACTTTGCTGTACTGAAATCACAACTAAACAATGAGCAGCGTAGCATTTTCCAAGAAGTAACAAAACAAATTGGACATGGTGTACAAGATGAAAGTAAAAACTGTACCTGCCAAGACCACAAACCTATACTACTATATGTTAGTGGTCAAGCTGGTTCAGGCAAAACATTCTTAATCAAAATCATCAGCAAGTTCCTCCAATAATTTGTATTTGTATTTAGTTTATTTGTAAAGTGTGCCAGGCCTGCAGGCATTCGGGCGCACAATCTTGTATAGCACAGTTACACTTACATGAAATGGCAAAGAACTTAGCTCAATCTGTTTACAGAAAGATACAGAAGTGAACCAAATTAACAATATGACAACATAAGTTAAATACAGGGCAATAATGTACAATTAATAATGTGAGACAATAAGGTAGTGAGACCTCTGACATCAGGCCGTATCAAAGAAGGCATTGTAAGTAAATCAAATATTCTGTGCGTAGAGCCAAGATTTAGTTTTCTTCTTGAAGGATTGGGAAGAAGGCTCAGTTCTGATGGCGTTAGGAAGAGAGTTAAAGAGGTTTGTGGCCAGGACAGGGAAGCTCACACCCCGAGCTATTTTTAATTTGAATCTGGGCAAGGAAAGGCTGTGTATTTGGGCTGCTCTCAGGGGACGGGTGGAAGTTTGGAGGGTGAGGCGGTTGTATAGGTAAGAGGCGGGCTTGTTGGCCAAGCACTTGTGTGTCAGGGCAAGAGTTTTCAGTAAGATTATATGTTTAACTGGAAGCCAATGTAGATTGGTTCTGAAGTCGGAGATATGTTGGTTTCTAGGAATGTTTAATGCCGTTCTGATGGCATTGTTCTGGGTAATTTGCAATTTGTTGAGGTTGAACTGGCTACTCCCAAGATAGAGGGCACTACAATAGTCAATCTTAGACATGATGAGAGTTCTAGCCAGGGTGATGCAATTAGTAGTTAGAAATGGTCTACAGGCTGTAATAAGTTTGCAAGTGTAGGCCGACGCTGAGCTAACTGCATTAGTTTGTCTAGTCAGAGATAGAGTAGAGTCAAGGTAGATACCTAATGTTTTAGTATCCTTGGAGACCTTGATGACATTGCTGTCAATGTTGAAAGACTTAAAGGAGTGGTCTAATTTATTAAGACGTTGAATGGAGCCTAGTATTGGGAGCTCAATCTTGTCATCATTAAGGCAAAGTTCATGTTGGGTCATCCAGGCCTGAATGACCAAGTAGACGTCATTCAAGGTTTTGGTGTCAACTGTGTGGTCACCTGTGATGGGGATGAGTATCTGGGTGTCATCAGCATAATTATTGTAAGAGACACCCAGATAGTCAAGAACATCAAAGAGCGGTTTAGTAAACACTTTGTAAAGTGCGGACGACACACAAGGACCTTGAGGGATGCCACAGTGAATATGAGCAGGGTCAGTGGAAGCTGATGGGGAGAATACCCGCATGGATCTATTGCTTAGAAAGGAACTGATCCACGCAGTGGCAGAGTCAGAGAAGTGGGCGGCAGATATGAGGTGCTGGCATAGGATTTGGTGATTGACCAAATAAAATGTAGCAGAAAGATCAAGTAGTAATAACAGAGCTAATTTTCCATTATCTTTTAAAACCTTCAATTTATGTTTTGAGATCAACCAGGGCCGTTTCAGTCCCATGCCTGCTGCGGAAGCCAGATTGTCTCAGACCGAGCAGATTGTTATCTTCAAGATAGTCCTGGATCTGAAGGCAAGTTGTGTGATCTGATATTTTGAGCATGAAAGGAACAGTGGTGATATGTCTCTAGTTAGTTGGTACACTTGAGTCAAGAGACGGCTTTTTAAGCAAAGGGATGACCCATGCATCCTTAAGATTGTCCGGGACTATACCTGTTTTGAAAGATGAATTTATGAAGGCCATGATGAAAGGGGCTAGATTGTGAGAGGCTTACTTGATAATAGTAGCAGGGCATGAATCACCTTGACAATTAGATGGTTTAATGTTGTTAATGATCCATTTCACTTCAGCAATGGTGAGTGGAGAGAAGAAGAAAGGTTTGATGTTGGGGTGGCCTGGAAGGTGGCACTCAGGGGAGTGGTCTGAGGTTTATCAGTCTGTAGAGAAATTTGTTTGCCTTTAATTTTAGATTGTAGAGATGCAATGTTATCCAGTAGTGCTGTCTGTATATTTGCACACCATTTGCTGGCTTTAGTGCAAGTATCTGGGGGCAAAGAAGGTGTCGCAAGTTCCTTTAGAATCTTGAATCATTCTTTGGTATTTGAGTGTGCTTGCGTAATGCGATTATTATAGGACTCTTTTTTTGGCCTGGAAGATAGCTTCTTGATAGCTGAGGGAGGCTAGGATGAGACCATCTTTATGGGCATAAGAAGGATGACTTTTCCATCGGGTGTCAGTATTACGTTTAGCTTTGCGGAGCACTCTTAACTGTGGTGTGAACCACGAATTGAGATGCGCATGTGGTTTTGGTTTCCAAAATTTAATAGGGGTGATTGAATTTAAGGCTGTGAGCATGGCGTGATTATAGGTATCCGCTAAGACCGAGGGATCAGAGCAAGAGTCTGTGACTTTGTTAAGGATTGGAAGAATTAGAGGGAGTAACTTGTCTTTTGTTATGTCCCTTTTGTTTCTGGTAGGGATGGCAGGTGCAATAGATGGTGGGAGGCGGTTGGGTGCTTCAATGTTGAAAGTAATAATATGGTGATCCGACCATGCGCAAGGTGAATAGATTGTAGGTTAATATTGCTGTTAGTGTCGGCTAACCAGTCAAGTGTCCTCCTTTTGATGTGGGTATGTTCTTGGATGTATGGGTAAATCCTAAATCAGTTAAGGTATTAGCGAAGTCTTTTGCAGTGGGGTCATTTGGATCTTGATGGCCCAAGTTGAGGTCCCCAAGAAGGATGATTTGTGATTTAGTTTTGGCTTTGTCAAGTAATAAGGATGTAATCTCATCCACAAAGGATGTTGCAGGGCCAGGTGGTCTGTAGATCAAGTGTAAAGTGGCCGTTTGTTTAGTAGATCACGGTAGCTTGACCGAGAGTAGCTCAGCAGACTCAATGTTTACATTAGGTATAGCTCTCAGGCCAAGAGAGTTTTTGTGGATAAAGGCAATTCCAACTCCTCTGGTGTTGCGATCAGATCTACTAATGGAGTAATCAGACGGTATCACCAGGGAAAGTGAGGGTCCAGAGGCTTCGTGTAGCCAAGTCTCAGATATCGCAATAAAGTTGAGCTCTTGTGTCTTGGTAAAGTCAGCAATGTCTAATGCGTGAGCTGAGAGGGATCTGGTGTTGACGATAGCACCCTTAATCTGTGTATCTTTGCATGGTAGTGAGGTGGTAATAGGATTAGTTTTAGGAGTAGATGTGGGGGCCCCTGGTGGATGGGACTAGGCGATGGAAGTTTGGACTAAGAGCGATGGTTCTTAGTGTAACCACTTGTGTGTGAGAATCTAGATCCTAGTCTCTTGTTTAGAATGTGTAGTGAGCAAGGTTGGTTCGGTGTGGGTTTCTTAGTGAAGTTTTCTAACCATAAGGCAGGGGCATTGAGGTATGGGTTGATAAATCCAGTACTATTATACGACAGGTTATCACATAGCACAGGGTGTCCCATAGTATGGCTATGTAGTTTCAATATCTGTTTGGGTGGTTGGTTCACAATGGGTCTATAGGTAGGATCTATCATCATCACAGCAGGAGTAATAGCTGAAAATGAACTAGTGATTTGTGGTTGGGTTGCATAGATAAGCTCCCAGAATATGATAGTTAGGAGGAGTAAGAGTAGCATTTGAGGAAGGTGCACTAGCTTGCATAAAAGCATGATAAACGATAAATGTTTATTGTTAAAAGGTAAAAGTGGCACAATTATGTGTGGACACCTAGTACGTTATTAAACAATCTACTAGACAGTATAGTTGACTACAAGATAGTTTTACACAATAGAATGTAGTATATGTAGTATATTCACAGTATTATAGACATGTAAGGTACAATTGTGAGGAGGCAGCTAGGCCAGTTGTTACAGTCAGGTGAGCATAGTAAACAACCGGGCTGATTAGGCACAATCAGGTCGGATTGGCTAGGTGTGCTGTTGGTCCAATGGTAACAATAGACCACAGAACAGTTGGGCCCAGATAATATCAATTAAAAGTGAGGTTGGTACAAGTGGAATACCAATGGCCAAGAACAAATAGGCGCAGTTAGAAAGGCGTCGGCTAAGAATACTAATGTACAGCTAGGCAAGCTAAAGACAATCAGATCAAGGCAGCTACAATTGCTATTAATGTAGACAAGTATATTCGACCAGAGAGACAGTTAGGTAAGGTTAAATAATGCTACTATGCTTACTGTTAGTACTGTGAGGTGCTGTAAAGTGGATCTGTGCATTCAGCTACACAATGCAAGTAGCTACATCATAACGGTAAGGAGGCGTGAATATAGTGAGAGGGGGAAGCTGTTCCTTCAAAATGCAAGAACTTTTCTGCTTGCGAGCTCGCACTGTCACTCCCATGTGATGGGATAGCTAATACCATGGGATGTCAAGGCGGCGGGGTGGGGTAACGTGCTTGGGTGCATACTTGTATATGGATACAGGGGCAAAGGAGCAAGGTACAAGCAGTCAATCAGCAGCAGATAGAAACGAGGCTAAGCAGCTGATGGTACCGCAGCTTTTAGCGCTCAGAACTCAGGTTGATACGCACATAATGATCAGATAGTTTACTGTATACTAAGCAGGCTTCAGTCAAGGCATATACACAATGGGAATGGTTACTAAAATTAAAAGTAGTACAAAACAGAGGTACAGTGAGGAAGCGATTGCGCATCTGTGATGAAGAATAGCGAATCTGTGCACATTTATAAATGACAGTAGATACCGGTCCCGAGCATAGTTATGAACATCAGAGTAGCGACTACAAGTTAAAGTCATTAGTGATGGTAGCAATCTAGAGTTTACCAGACAGGTATGGGTCAGGCATCAGGAGGGTTATAGAACCGAATGCTGGCAGCGCAGTTGGGCAGAGTTCCTGGCCCTGGGCTCTGAGGACTCTAGACAGGCTCCAGACAGGAAGCTGCCTTGTTGGGTGGCCTTAGTGGGTGTGCCGGCAAAGGGATTGGTGGAAGTAGATTCAGCCAACCAATCATGGCCTGATGGGGGGAATGAAGGCAAAAACGAAATTGCGGTTGGCCATCTTAGAGTTGCAGCAATCTCGTGGAGCCTAATGGAGGCTGAATAAAATCACGATTCTCTCAGCAGAAACAGCAACCTTAGGTCAAGCACTGATTTAAAGCATCTTAAATCAAATTAACGGGCACATAGCAGAATTCAAATCTGCCCATGTCAAGAAGCGTCTTAAGTAGATGTGGCGGACTGGATAGAGAGGGAAAACATCCCTGGCCTCACCTAAAGTGAGGGAAGCACTGCTCCAGCAGTGGCAAGGGGGCCCTGCACCTCTGTGATCCAAGAGGAATGTGGAGGGGCTCAGGCTCCAGACAGGAAGCTGCCTTGTTGGGTGGCCTTAGTGGTTGTGCCAGCATTGGCAAACAACAAACTTTCAGCTGTTGTAACTGCCCCTACAGGTTTAGCTGCCTACAACATAGGCAGTGTCACTTTACACCGATTACTGCTCCTTCCAGTAGAACACTAAACAAATTAGACCATTACAAACTTTCTACAGAAGTTGCAATGGAACTATGCAGAGTTTTCAAACAAATGAAAATGCTTCTAATAGATGAGATGAGCATGGTCTCCAACCTAATGTTGGCTTTGATTCACCTCAGAATGAAATACTTAAAACAAACTGTGAAGAACTCTTTGGAGGAAAACACATTATTGTTTTCAGAGATCTTCTTCAATTAACACCAGTGAAAGGTGAACCTATTTTTAAAACCTTAGGGCACAGACTGTACCGTAAAGCTCTTGGCAGCATAGGAAAGGTCAACCTTTGGCAACATTTCCAATACAGAGAATTAACTGAAAACATGTGTCAGTCTGTAGACCTCACATACTTCAAAATTTAAAAAGTATTAGAGTTGGTGTACTATCTCAAGAAGCACAATCTATATTAAAAACCAGGCACATCCATGCACTCTATGGGCATAGCACATGTGCTACTGATGTCATGGAACAATTAGCAAACAAAAATGTCAATTGTATGTCCTTGATGCCAACTCTTGCAAGCTGTTCAAAATTTAATGAAACAATGTTAAAAAAAGAAATGTAGCCAATAGTTCAAATTGGCTCCACAGAAAACTGGGCGTACAGGGTATGACACTACCCATGTGTCGACAAGCCACAACAAGGCTAAACACCTTGGAAAACTCAATCTCTAACACAGCAGGTTTGGAGAAAATATAAACATTATCTTTAAACTGCAGAGTAATGCTTAAACGTAACCTTGAAGTAGACCAAGGACTAGTTAATGGAGCACTTGGTACAGTTGTTGGCTTTCAAACATACCCACGTGACAACATTCAATTTATCAATATTCTCTTTGACAAACTATCCAAAGTTAAAAGGATAGGATGCTCAACAGCCCACTTCCTTCTTTTCAAAGACATGTATGTACGCAGAGAACAATTTTCTGTAACTCTAGCATACACAGTCAGTATCACAAATCACAAGGTCTTACCCTAGATAAAGCACTGATAGATATTCATAGCACAGCCTTTAAAGAAGGCATAAACTATGTAGCACTATCATGCTTACGTACACTTGACAGACTATTCCTAATCAACTTTGATGCAAGTAAATTAAATGCTGATATGTCTTGCTTTCTAGAATACAATAGACTGCATTCACTCTACACCCCAATCTAAAATCTTATCCTGTCTGCAAAAAGCAAAACGTTGTGAAAGAAAACTACTTTAGACTCAAACTATGCAGGATCTCACAGCAATTCC